>NC_056728.1:114802421-114875783 GCF_019279795.1 Protopterus annectens | reverse complement strand
TTTACAAAACAGGGCAAAAAAAAACCCCAAAATTTTCCCCCCCCAAAAAAAGGTACTGGGAATCTCAGACCTGCCTAGCTCATGTTATGTATGACAGACATACAGCAGTATTGCACATATTACAAACTGTACTGATGCTTCCCGTGGCAACAGTGCTGATATATGCACATGGCACGTCTTAAGTATTAACAGGTGTCAAGTGATTTACCATCGCTGTCACCCTGACCACTGTCTAAGTTGTGTGTTATGTCCTTCAATTAACAAAACCATTGCTTACTGGTAACACAGGTTACTGAAGGACCACTTGTGACACACCTGTGACCTGTCCACAGCAAACATCCATCTGCAAAGATGCCCGACCACTTAGTTATTTCCACACATCTGTCCATACCTGAGGTACATCTTTCTGTACATTCAGCATATCACCATATACAGTTGGCAATGTTGACACTGCATTGCAACTGCATGATGTACTAGAATACACGTCACATGCATACACCAGCAACTGCACACGCATGTTATCTGAATGCACAACACTACGTGTACAGGTGTGTAGGTCCTACAATCCTGACATTTGGGCATGTTTGTAGGCATTGCAATTGGTGGACCTGTGTAATGACATACATGACACGTGGACTGTTGTATGATATGATGTGTGTAATGGGTGACCAGTACAGAGGGAATGTTACCTCTGTCAACATTGATATCACACCTTATGTACTGTTAGCATTCAGCAGCCATGGACCTACATTCCATGCGCATGTGTGTAATGGCTGTAGCCACCTGTTTGCACAAAGGACAACAACAGCTATGCTATTTACATGTATGCTGTATGTGTGTGTGTGTGTGTGTGTGTGTGTGTGTGTGTGTGTGTGTGTGGCATGTACATACCCAGGGCAGGTACGTGTATGTCATATCCATACATGAGGGTGTGTACTGGTGTATAGCAACAGTCATCTGCTAATGGTGGAAAGTACCAAGGGTCCCTGGTATGTGTACAGCTGACCTGGTCACAGGCAGTGGTATCATTGCATTGCATAACACATGATGCAACTGTGTCAGTACATGTGTACTCTCTACAGTTGATGTAGAGCTTAGTACAGTACACAGGTCAAGGGTAACATGATGGTGTACTCTTCTATGTCATACAACATGTATGGATACATGTTGGTGGTCCGAGGGCATGGTGGTATCTGAGGTTTACATCCTGGAATGCAGCATGTGACACTGTGTCCTGCACATGACTCATTTGTGATGCCTTTCATGGGGGGACCGGTCAGTACATGTGAGTGGCCTTTATGTATGTGGGTACACCACCTAGAGCAGTCTGTACCTGTGTTACGGGCCACATGTCTGGTTCTGAGGTATATGGTGGTAGTGCTAGGTTCTGACGTATATGGTGGTAGTGTTATTGTGCACTACAGAGCCATCAGCCAGGTGTTCCTCACTGCACAGATGTCAGTACTCCCCATTGTTGGAGCTACAGTGACCAGCTATGAATATGGACGCTACACATCTAGCACTGGTTAGCATAAGAACACAATGCAGTTGTCCTGTAGGTGTATGGGAGTTAACCTGTGTTTAGGACATTTGCCTTGGAATGGCACTGTGTGGGTGGATGTGACTTAGGTAATATCCCCACTCCCTTGAATCATGGATGCATGTGATATGTGACAAAGGCCTGCCTACTGTCAGCCATGTCATCCCAGAATGACAGCAGATGTTGTGTAAAAACCAGTGCCAAATATATGTAGAACAGTGTTCCTGCTAGCAATGACAACTACTAACACTAGAGCCCATTACAATGTGTTCTTTATGTCTACCTGTAATAGCATGGCCACTGTGGCCTTCCGTGTTTAGCATCAGAGTGCATCCCAGTCAGCCCTGTGCTACTAGGAGTATGAGCATGCCCAGTATATCCTTGTGTAGATGGACACATAGCAGTTCATTCCAACCAGCCCTGTGCTACTAAGTGTGTGAGCATGCCCCCTGTGCTACTGTGTATGAGCATGCCCAGTATATCCTTGTGTAGATGGATACATAGTGCATTCTGAACAGCCCTGTGCTACTAAGTGTGTGAGAATGCCCAGTGACACCTTGTGTCGGTTATGTGCCTCTTTGTATGGGCATGGCCATTGTAACCCTGTATAGTGGTAGTAGTCATCCATTCCACAGATGGGCATACTTCAGGTCAGGATGGATTCCTACTTTAAACACACAGGTTCACAGGCATGTACATCTTAACTGCCAGCATCCCTGTTGATGTCCTCATTCCCAGAAGGTCATAATGACAGCCTTGAAATGTGTAGTCTGTGTGGCGCAATTTGCATGTATGTAGTATTGTAATAGTAATCTGTAAATAGGCAGGTGTTCCATTCCCACCACTGGTGTGTGTGTGTGTGTATGTGTATGTGTGTGTGGGTGTGTGTGTGTGTGTGTGTCTGTGTGTGTATGTCTGTCCCTGTTTGCCAGAGGACTGTAAACTGCTTTTAGACTGCCCACACTCCATACATTTCTTATACCCACCATTAGCAAGGCCGATGATATCACCCATCTACAAATACACCTCTTTGAGTGCTGTGTCCCAGTAATCTCGGTAGTGCGTTCTGTAACTGCATAATGCTGTAGTATAATAAAGTAGTTAGGTCAGTGTTCTAGTCCCACACTTGCCATGTGTGTGTATGTCCCCGTTTGCCTGAGGACTGAGTAATGCTTTTATACTGCTCACACTCCATACATTTCTTATACCCACCATTAGCAAGGCCGATGATGTCACCCATCTACAAATACACCTCTGGGAGTGCTGTGTCCCGGTAATCTCGGTAGCACGTTCTGTAACTGCATAAAGCTGTAGTATAATAAAGTAGTTAGGTCAGTGTTCTAGTCCCACACTTGCCATGTGTGTGTGTCCCTGAGGACTGAGTAATGCTTTTATACTGCTCACACTCCATACATTTCTTATACCCACCGTTAGCAAGGCCGATGATGTCACCCATCTACAAATACACCTCTGGGAGTGCTGTGTCCCAGTAATCTCGGTAGCGCATTCTGTAACTGCATAATGCTGTAGTATAATAAAGTTGTTAGGTCGGTGTTCTAGTCCCACATTTGCTGTGTGTGTGTGTGTGTGTGTGTGTGTGTGTGTGTGTGTGTGTGTGTGTGTGTGTGTGTGTCCCACTTTGCCTGAGGACTGAGTAATGCTTTTATACTGCTCACACTCCATACATTTCTTGTACCCACCGTTAGCAAGGCCGATGATGTCACCCATCTACAAATACACTTTTGGGAGTGCTGTGTCCCAGTAATCTCAGTAGCATGTTCTGTAACTGTGTAATGCTGTAGTGTAGTAAAGTAGTTAGGTTGGTGTTCTACTCTCAGACATGATGTGTGTGTGTGGGTGTGTGTGTGTGTGTGTGTGTGTGTGTGTGTGTGTCTGCCTGCGTGAGACAAGTACACTGCTTTGTAGTATTTGCCATAGCGCATGCCCTAAACGTCTGTTGCTGCAGTGTGATAGATAGGGGTTTGTATACAGAACATGGCAAGTGTGTGTTTGTCTGTCAGAGCCTGTGCAGAGGTGGCCATGATTGCCTTACTATTGGACATGTTTGGGAGTGGGTTTTGTAGTTTTCCTATATGGTATCCATCTTATGACACATTGGCCACCTCATGAGGAGTACAGCTGTCAGTCAGCCATGGCACTGTGTTGGCAAGCCATACCCATACATCTGGCAAAAGGCCTGGTGAACTAAGTATGCAGCCCTACTAGTACCTGGTATATGTCACACACCCATGTGCCATGCACATACAACCTTGCCTAGGATATCCCACTATGTTGCTAGTAACATGCACATTGAAGACAGATAGCAGGCATGGTGTGAATGCAGTGGCCTGAAGAGGACATGGCACCCTGTACAATGGTACAATAGGCACATATATGCGGACATTGTGCCTTCACTATGTTCCACACTGAATACCTGCAACATATGTGGTGCCATCAAATGTGATCCACTAGGGCCAGACAATGCTGTACATATGTGCCCTGTATAGACCCATGCCACTGACACCACGGAATACCTGTATCATGCTATCCATGCAGGTGCAGGGCCGACATGTTCACTATAAGCAGGTTTTACCATACCAGGCCAGTATTGGCATATCGGGGTATAACAGGCTGTGTACACTACATGTGTCTGCCAAACCAGGTACACCTGTACATGTCACTGTACAGTAATGTGGGACATGCACATCCCAGGCAATGTCCATGTGAAGGACTATCAAACACAGACATGGCATGCATTGCAAAACTATGGCCCTGCACATTGGTAACCAGGATGTCAGGCCAGATAATGCAGTACCCATCTGTGTAGGACATTGCAGACACTACACCCCTGAACTGCACACCATTGTCAGGTGACGCGATGGCAAGGATTACCCCTCACCCAGCCTTATATAGCCATCTTGCACAGCCAAACACTACACACACACATGGAGCACTGCATACCTGCATGCCAGTACTGGTACCCTGTGTCTGCATGTGGGTTGTGATGCTCCCAACCACAGTCACTCCCAGTATAAATTTCATTAGCATACCAACAGTTGTCAAGCACTTTCACATGCCCTAGCCCATAGAACCTCCAGATATCCCCTGTGGTGCATGTAGTCCTGTGCATTACTGCAGTGTGGCAAACTAAGTAGTTACGTTGTGTATTTGTGGCCCTGGAAAAGGTGTCAATGCATGTCCATTAGAGAGTGTGGTTGTGATGACAATGGCATCCGTTCACGTGGACTGACATGTGTGCCACACCTAATGTATGTCTACTATAT
This sequence comes from Protopterus annectens, assembly GCF_019279795.1. Lineage (NCBI taxonomy): Eukaryota > Metazoa > Chordata > Ceratodontiformes > Protopteridae > Protopterus > Protopterus annectens. The sequence continues at coordinate 114,870,959 of NC_056728.1, read as the reverse complement.
CTGTTGCAGATGGCACTCACTCACCTACACACATGTTCTTACAGCTTAGTAACATGTCACCTTTGTGGCACATGTAGTTACATCATGCACATGTAATAGTAATGAGTAGTCAGGGGCTTGCCCCTGTACTATTTGGCATGTGGCAGATGATGCTTATGGTTAAGTCTCCAAGCCCTTCCCTGGTGTACATTGCCTGCCCTGCTCACACACTCTCTGGTGGATGTGAAGGTGTACACCTGCACAGCAGCAGCATGTGTATTGTAAGAGATGGAAATGGTCAGGTGATGGCCTCTGCACCTATTGCAGTCCTTCTCTAGCTGATTGCATGTGGTACAGCTGTGATGGTGTTCCCATAGCCATCCGCATGATAAACACAGTACACTATCTAGGGAAACATGTTATTATCTGGCCATGACAGTCGCTGTGAGTGATACCTGGATGTGGTGTTCTGACATGGCATCATAGATGATATCTGGATGTACCTCAATCATTTTCCACAGTGGGAAATAGCCTAAATACAGGAGGGTGATGTGCCACACATAACTACAGCATGTAAGTGTAGCTATACTGCATTGAGACTACTGCCTGTTTAACATGTATGTGGTAATGGCCATTCTGCATGTTATAATACAGACATGACAGTACTCTGTTCATGAGGGACCCCCATCTGTAGGGCCATCTGTGAACTGGTCAGTATGTGCAACCATTTATTTCCTGTGTTACACACTGAACACACATCTGTGCACAGTAGAAGCATGGTGCGAGAATTGCAGACAGTACATGATGATAGGGATGTGTTACTGCCATCGTATCCTTGACTGGACATGTGTCACATGAGACAGTGGTATGAATAACACTGTGTGGGATTCCCAGTGACAAGCTAATGATGGGCAACTGTTCATAGCTGCGGTCACACGTCTACTACACATTGTACAGTTGGCATGCGGTATATATGCATGTGTTGTGCTCCCTCTGCAAATGTATACCATCTGTTGTGTTGGGTTGCTGGTGATATCTATGCATACTGTCATAGGTAATCCTGTATGATGTTGTCTATCACTAAGCCATATGTGGGTTTAAAACTTAACACCATAGGCTGAATGGGTTGGGAGGTCCCGGCAGAACCTCTTGTCTCACTTCAGCTGACCATGCACTAGCACATCTGGGGCCCTGTCATAGACATCAACCTCTGTTGGCTCTGCACCACCTTCTGGTGGTACCACCATTGAGGATGGAGCATGTCCCCCTTGGGAGCAGGACCAGACAAGTACATATCTGCTGTCGTGCGGTCCCGGACATGTTGCGTTGGTGAGTCCCTAAGGGGTTACAAAGCCAGATATGCCAGTTCAAGGGCAGAGTGTCACATTTACAGGGTGATGCAGCCCCTCCTGGACAGCCTCCAGCACTGCCTCCTTTGCAGCTGTGTAGGTGCAGTGGCAGTTGCCCATGGCTGGGGACCTCCATCCCACTGTTCCCATGGGCTTTTGAATGCTGAAAACCCATCCCCGTCCTGGGTGTATCCTCCCACATGTGTCATATACCAACCCTGTATGCTGTCTTTTCTGCGCTCCAACCTATCCTCCATGGCCATACCTACACTCCTTTCCCAACATCTGACCTTGACCTACGGACACATAAGGCTATTTGGCTCCTAGGACACCATCTACCCTATACATAGCTGTCCATTACACACACATGCCCACTGGACACATGAAACCCTTGTAATATGCATCATGACATACTACTGTTATCCTCACCCCTGTCCCTCAGGTGCATGCTCCTGGTATGCAAATCACTCCTATATGGTCCAGGTACACATGAGGAGGACGACCCCATTGTACACAAAACACTACCGGTCCTTCTATGGTTACCCCATTTACCTTTATCATGATGATGATGTTGCACACAGCACCTTGCAAGAGTACTGTTCACACATAATGATTGGACAGGCACTGTTGTGTTAATGTACATTACATGCCCAGAGTGATGTACACGGCCAATGTACAACTATTTGCATGTATGACTGACACATGTCTGTCTGAGGGAGTCTTGTGATCACATAGAGCAACACCACTACATAATCCAGGTGTCGCTGGTGTTTCCCGTTTCATTTGTTTGTAATGCTTTGTTGCCACATGGTATGTTCCTGATACATCTCTCTCTATATATATATATGTACCTATGTGCTGGACATAAACACTCACATGTACGTCTACATGATGGGCTACATTCCTATACTGTTGAATGACTGCGCTGTATAATATGTTTGTAGCACTGTCCGTTGTCTGTATATCTGCCATGGCGTATTGATAATACACATTAGCTGTGTGCACAGGGTCCTGGTTCTGACCCTTGCGAGGGATGTTTAGTTGGTTGCAGGGCAAAGCAAGCCCATTGGATACGGAAGGAGTAAGGCACATTAAAGCAGTTGGGAGCGGGTATGCATGGGTTTGCACTGTGTTAGGCACTGCTGACCACTGGTTACAGCCTCATATACTCGGTTAGCCTCTACATTGCTTAACCAGTGCAATACTCGCATACTGGTAGCCAAACACGCTTACACCCGCTCGCTCCCGCACTTGCTAATGCATGAACATTGGTGCTTGCATCTGTCACTCACACCCCTGGGTGTGAGCGAGGACCACAATATTACCTTGTGATGCCTATTACATCGGACTACATGACTACAGTATCGGGATTGGCTGCCCATTAGGCGACAGCATTGCATTTGACTGTATGGAATCAGCGGCCTGTCCAGTGACACAATCATATTTGTGTGTACCTCATACAATATGCTCCCACCTTGTGATGCCTATTACATCAGAATACATGAATACAGTATCAGGAAAGGCTGCCCATTAGGCGAAGGCATGGCATTTGACTGTACGGAATCAGCGGCCTATCTAGTGAATTAATCATATTTGTGTGTTCCGTATGCAGTCTGCTCCCATCTGGCTGATACATGGGAACCGAGACACTGCAATATAGACAAGTAGTTGGGTTGTGGGAGCCACATCCATCAGATGAGTCATGCTACCGCATACCTATTATAGGTTTGCCACCTTTTCAATTGGCCAAGGTGGGACTTTAGGGTTACCACCTGTCCCACTTTGAGGACACTGCAAAAATAATCAAGACATAGCAAATGTCCCGATTACAGGACATTATTATATTCTACGTTTCATTAATAATTGCATAACACAGTTATTTTATATATGACACTTCTATATGTTATGTGAAGTAGCATAAGCAATTCAAATGCAACTAGATAAAGCTTTTATTTGTGCAAATAAGTATAATCCTGTACTATGCATGGCTGTAGGTATGTTTTGTCCTGGAATGTCTGACATTTCTACAGAACATGTCCCACTCTGTCCATTTGGAAAGGTGGCAACCCTATAGGACCTGTATGTAGAGACATCAGACTTTGCAGGGCAACATAGCCAGTAGAAAGGGGAGTACTTAACTGTTTTGCCTAAACAAAAGGTTACTCTTGTAGCATTATATTTGCTTATACTGTTACCTATAACATTTAGGTGTTTCAGATGAACATAATTGTTTTATGCAACTACTGCAGACAATATAGGTAATCTTTGCCCTAAATCACAGGACATTTGCCATAATTACAGTTATTTTGCAGGACAGGACACAACTGCCCAAAGGGGGAGTTTCCCTCGCAAAGGTGGACAGGTGGTAACCCCAATCCTATTATTCTATCAACTTTCTAAGGTAATCGGCGGAACATGCGCTTTCTCTCACTATCAGACCTCTCATACGAATGGAGAAGAATGAAGACTGAATCAGGGACACTGCATAATGACCTCAGGGACACATTTAGAAGGTTGGTGCTATTAACCTGACACATTAATGGACACTGAGCACATATGTATTCATACACATTGTCTGAGGTACATGCTGTTTATGACTCTTACATGTTGTCATTATTCATTACGTGTATTCTGCCACCTTTCCTCCTAATATCGCTAGTTCTAGGAGGGTTTATTTGGGACTGTGTTAGATTCTGATTCGTAATCATGGATGTCCCTGGTAATCGGGGACAGTTCAATGATATGGTCCCTATGTGTTCCCCCGGTGGTTTACGGACTGTCCAGTAGATGTGCTGTTAAGGTTTGGGAGGTATGGGTGTCTGCTATACCCACATCGGAATATTACTTACACCCATGGGGCGGTCCTAATACGTGTCTGCCAGCCAACACCTGCACGCCTAGCCCCAGAATCGCATACCCATATTTCCCCCACTTGCCACTACTCTACAGCACTCATCCTTACTGTGGGCGCAGGTGGATGCAGGTGGGATATGAACACACCCCTACACACTGCACACTCTCCCCGTGTCAGGACACATATCGTACATTGTGACAACCCATGTGTTATCAGGCTTGCACAATCTACTGTTCCGTGTACAGCTACATCCTGGTCATAATTGTGTTACTCCCATAGGTTTGAAGGACCGAATCTTTGGTGTCCCACAAGGGACGTCGCTGTCCATGTTTAAAGTGTAGACCTTTTAGATTTCTCCCACTGGTAGTTTCCTGCCGGTGGTCTGGGAAGCAGTGTTGTATTTACCTTTATTGCATGTCTGTATGTCTCACCGGCCTAGCTGGGGGGGTGGGAGGCAGACGTTTGTTGACTGGACCTCCCACCAACATATGCCCAGTCTAAACATATGTTACCCATAACTGCTGTAACATAACCTAGGTATATACATGTGTATATTTACTGTAAAATATATATATCTATTTACTATTTAATATATACAGATATATCTGAATATGTATTCATACATGTATATTCATATCTTGCTGTTATATATATATATATATATATATATATATATATATATATATATTTGTTTGTGTGTGTGTGTGTGTATGTATATATATATATATATGTCTATATATATATATATATATATATATATATATATATATATATATATATATTATATGTACAGTGTTTATATGCTTTACCAGCATACTAGTGCCTTATTCATTATAACACCGACACTTCATTCCAGTTATCTTGTAATCGGTATGCGGACAGATGTCGCCATATGTTTATGTATGGATTACCAATGGTAATTGGAATGTGATAGTGTGATTCAACCTGTCCCTCTCCTGCACAGCCTATTATTCCATCTACTGTCGATGTTTGTATGGGCACATTCCTATTATTTATGTCAACAAATGGAATGCATGTGTTGCAGTATTTGTACTTCAACCTATATTGTTGTCTGCATGTGAGTATGCATATATACTTATTATGACCTAGCTGACCTCCACGGGGTGGTCCATTAGAACCGGCCCATCCAACCCTGGCATGCCTGGATCCATAATTGCATACCCATAGTTCCTCCACCCCACTTGTGTTAAATTTACATGCGTAACATCCATTATCCACTTGTTATTGCAGCCATGACACACCTTTACACATTGCCCTCTCCAGAGCTTTTGGTGCCCTACACACATTTTGCCCCACCTAGTGTATTCACAGGGTCTCCCACCATGTATATTTGTACATACGTGTGGATTATGGACTCCGGCCATTTGCGCTTCCCAATTTGTGGAGGTCCCAGCATGGGACTACATTCAGTCTGTGTGTAAAGTAGACGGAGCATTTCAACGATGTTACTCCCACTGGTAAAACCCTGCCTGTGGTGTGAGTAGCGGTGCTCTGCTCACTCCTGGGCAGCTTTTTATGACATACGCTGAAAGCACTATATAATACCAACAATGCTCTTGATTCCCTTCACATCCCTTGTGTATGCTTTATTGTTACAATGCCCATTCTTTACATATATATATATATATATATATATATATATATATATATATGATTTGTCATGTATGTAGATATTATCTATACACACATATATGTGTGTGTCTGTGTGTGTGTGTGTATGTGTGTGTAGATATATATATCTACTACACATGCGCCATTCCCAATTCCCTACTACTCTGGACCCGTGCCACATGTTGACTCACTCTGAGGATATTCAGGCCTCCAAAGGCTATAGTCCTGGCACATACGTGTGTTCGATTGTCAGGGTGTTCATATGGTCATCCGGGTATAGGCTTGTCTGACTGGGGACCGGGACTGCCCTGTAATTAGTTGAAAGTCAGACTTAGCATGGGGAGATCGTTCGTTCCACTTTTAGCATCCTACCTGTGGTTGGGGATGCAGAGGTGTGCTCACATATGGCCATCCTGATATATAACATCACAAACTATTACGTGGATTTCAGCTGCTAGTTCCTTTCACATTCGTTATGACTGCTATATTGTGACCATGTTCATTCTTCATATCTATATATATATATATATATATATATATATATATATATATGTGTGTGTGTGTGTGTGTGTGTGTGTGTGTGTATCGGTCTGTATATACACATGCAAATACACCTACATGCTCTTTCCCATACCATTGAATCCCCACCACTTACCATCTGTCGCGCATACACGCTTAAGTCTAGGGTTGCCACCTTTTCATATGGCCAAAGTGGGGCATTTTCGGGACACACATCAGATTTTACAGGCCGACACATGCCCACGGTCAGTACAAAGGTTAGAACTTTACTTATTTGCCTAAATGAAAGCTTATTATTGTAGCAGTTTAGTTGCTTAATCTGTTTCAGGTAACTTTAAGTATTTTACATACAGAAATAACTGTTTTATGCAACTGTTACATGAAATATGGGACATAAGTATTTCCTACAATCACAGAACATTTGCCATTGTATTATATTTGGTCTGGATACAACTGCCCAAAAAGGGACTGTCACTCGCAAGGTGGGGCAGGTGGTAACACTACTTATGTCTGCTTTAAAGCGCCTTAAGCACTCTCTATCCGACTGCCACTATGCGAATGTGTAAGGTATATATTCCCGATAATGACCTTGGGGAGATGTGCATCATGGTCAGGTCTTTAATTCTGGGTCATAGGTTCTGCAGAACCAGCTGGAGGCTGAGCAGTCTTGTGGACAACTACTGCTCATACAACTTGTGTCCATATGTATACAGGACTGGACATCGTGTCGTGACACCAAGTCTAAAGTTTAGAACAGATACTTATCCTATGAGGGATACCCATAAATTGTGGGGACAGATGACCTTCTTTGCTTTATGGCTATAAGGTAGGGTTATACACGCAAGGGATACATAGTTTGCAATCCTGAGACTGCCTAGGGTGAAACTGCATACTATATATGGTTAGGGGTCACTATGTGCAGATATGGCTGTGCCTATCTAGCAGCCCGAGTATGGGTGGTTTTGGTGGATGTTCAGGAAGGGGGACGTGGTGTGCTGTGAAGGGGGTGATGGGTATTAAAATATGTATCCAGGTGTGTTGGGTTTGGATGGCTCAGTTCAGGCCAGACCATTATGTGGTATGTGCTGGTAATGTTTCTGTACATGTGTAGTGCACTTTTTAATGTTTACATGTTTGTGGGATTGTATTGCGGATGTGTATATTTGTTCTTTGGTTATCTTCCTGATTCAGCCACTGCTCCCTTGTAGACCTCCATTTCACCTATTGTGTATCCAACCCAGTCTCCCCTTGGTGAATTATTACATTACCCCTCACCCCCCACCCCCATATTCCACAGACACCATTCCTCCCTTCTCTAGTTGATAGCCCATGACACAGTCAACAGAACACATTGCGTACACTACATTTCCCTGGGACCAATATGGTTGTGAGGACTACCGTAGCATTTCTGATTATCCACATGCTGTACTTCACGCACATAGGTACAGGCAAATACTTATCTTTCATCTCATGGTAGGTAGACCTGGGTAATACCCGTTCATCTAGAGGCCGTCTTGACAAGGACGACTTGGACCGCGAATGGGCAGATATTGGGCGAATGCTCTGACCATAGGTAGGGTTGCCACCTTTTCATATGACCAGGATGGGACATTTTCAGGACACACATCAGAGTTTACAGGCCAACACATACCCAAAGACATTACAAAGCATAGTACTTTAGTTTTATGCCTACATATAAGCTTTTATTGTTGTAGCGGTGTAGTTGCTTATTCTGTTTCATTTACTTGCTTATCCTGTTTCTTGTAACATTTAGGTATTTTATTTACGGACATAAGTATTGTATGGGACTATTACATAAAATATGGGACATAATTATGTCCTACTATCGCAGGACATTTCACATTTATAATGGTTTTGGTATGGACACACCTGCCTAGAGGGGGACTGTCCCTCACAATGTAGGACAGGTGGTAACCCTAACCATTAGGCTAGGCTTAGCAATTGGCAGCGTGCTAACACAATGCATTTCTCTTCCACTTGGTATAACTAGCGACACTACAATGGAATACGGGCACAGGGTTTTAAATATCATTTGTTCGAGGGACGGGGACTCAATATTCAGCTACGTGCCTTTATGTTTACTTCTTATTGTGGTGTTCGCAAAAATGTCTTGTATGCTTTGCATACATTTCACTATCCACAGACACTGACAGGAGTGATTACTATTAGAGGCAGGCTGTACTAGTCAGCATTTTAGGTTGTGCATATGCAGCCGACATATTCATGTTTCCGTGCAGTGCTTGGACACACCCCCTGCACTTGTACACGTTTCCTATGCACGTGGCCGTTACGGCAGCGTGCCTTCATTAATATGCATGTGATACTGCTGCGCCATCTCTATGCTGCACGGTCGGCACAAGGCTAACCCCGTCCTTGCGCCAAGCTTCATGAATCCCGGGGATTGTAAATAAGTTATTTTACTCAGCATAACAGTCACCAAGGTTGTATCTCCCTTTTAGGTCCCACTACAGTAAGCCCTGAAACTTGGATACAGAATGTCCTAAAGAACAGACTTGGATTTACAAAGTCCAAGACGCCATTTGTTGGAATATTTCTTTTTCTCTGAGGTATGGTGATCCTGGAGTTGGTATATATAAGTTTGGGTGATGCTTGACCCCACATAGGTGGTGCAGGGGGGCTGCCCCCCCCTCCGCAAAAAAAGTTTTAAGGAGACGAGAGATTTTTGAGATTTGCTGTTTTGGGTTTTTTTCAGCTTTTCAGCACTCGGCATTTTGAGTGCCAATATTTCAAAAGGGAGCCCCTTTTTACTCTGAGAATGCATATTGTAGGTGGTTTTGTCATCAGAAAAACAATGTCTCATTCTTGCCTTATGAACACCATCAAAAAAACACACCAAAAACTTGGTATCCTCTATCGACATAAACACTTTTTAAACTACTCTACTAGAAAAGTACTTGTCCAAACTTTTCTAATACTTTCTCTCCTATATGGTGCCCCCCATTTGGACAAACATCCAATTGTCATTAAAAACTAAAATGGATAGCTGCTATAACAAAATTGCTAAATTCGTTACTAGAGCAAAATACTCCTCCCACCACTGTCACTCATTACAATCCCTGAACTGGCTAGAACTCCCACAACACCTAACTTAAATACAACTAGCCACAGCACACAAATTCATCTATAATTCCTCCAAATGCCCAGCCCTGGCTTCACTTCTGACTCTTTATCAACCTGTTTGCTAAGATCTGAAAATCAATCACTTATCCAAGTTAAGAGACCCAAACTCCCTGTAGGCCAATACCTTTACTCTTTCACTGTAGCTAAACTCTGGTATGCCCTTCCACCTTCTCTACGGACTATAAATAATGACCCGTCATTCAATAAATCACTCTACCAACATCTCTCCTCTCATTGGCTATGCCCTTGCACCATCCCCAATTCCTCAGTCACCTGATTACTAACCTGACTCATCTCTCAGATACCCACACTCTTCTTCACTCTCCCTATTGTACACTCAACCTTAATCACAGCACAGTGTGCCTCACCCTGCCTCACATGGTGTGTACAAATTGTGTAAGTGCAGATTATTATTATCTGTCTGATCTATTGAATACCTGCCAAGCACCCGAGTCTTCCACAAAATGTTGATATATATTGCCTGTGTTACTGTGTCACTTCTGACTCCTATATTATTCTATTGTATATTGTTAAATGCTGTTATTACTCTTGTATATTGTTAAATGCTGTTATTACTCTTGTATAGTGTTAAATGCTGTTATTACTCTTGTATAGTGTTAAATGCTGTTATTAACTCTCTAAATAATCTCTTAATTATGTATCTCAGAGTCGGCAACAAGGAAGTGCCAGACAACTATCTTTGTAGCTACGACCAGAAAGGTTTTGGTTTTACAACAGAGCAGGAGCTCTTGCCGTTAGACATTGGTTTTCCCACTGCAGTCCAGCTTGTGGGTACAATGGTTCTACAATAAAGGACATTCTTTGAGTGGAACTATTGTAATTTTTTCTTTGGTGAAGGAGTATAGCTCAACATGTTTTTTCTTTCATGAGACGAGAACTGTTTTCTGGCGAATTTTGGAGTTTTTTCAGAGGCAACGTGGTACAACTGGCTTTCAAAAAGGTGACATTCATTTAACTAATTTACCTAATTGGTCAGCGTTCTTTACAAAAAGACAACAATTGTTTATAACTGTGTACTGTTTTTTAATTCTGGTTATTTCAAGACTGGGATTTGTTTTTAATATTTATTTATTTTAAATCATGAAAAAACTGCGGTGGTGGTGCTGCGGTAGCGTTGTCGCCTCACAGTAAGACGTTGTCCTGTTCGATTCTCAGCTAAAGAGTCTTCTGTGTGGAGACATGCGTGAATGGGCGTACCTTCGTTGAAGGTTATGCGTCAGGCCTGGCAAGTCAGTACGTAAAAATCTACTGCCAATCATTAGCGGACCGGAGTTCCACTGTGGCAACCCCTAACCGGGAAAAGCCGAAAGATACAACAACATTTATTTTAAATCATGAACGTCGATTGGCATAGCCTTATATGCTTGGTCTGACATTTTTTCGATGAACACAGGAAAAGGAGGTGGAACGAACATTGTTTGATTCAATATTATAGAGATGTTCTCGAAAGTTTGAGATTTGTTAGTTTAATTCTGAATGCATATTCATGCTTAATGACACAGTGTGCATTTTACAAACAAGGTTCTTAAACATTTTGTTTACTTTACATTATATAGTGCTACTTTCTATTGTTAGTACGTATGGATGTAAAGGATTGATGTACCAGGTTATAGTTTGAAAGACTACTGCTTTTTTAGACCTTGTGGTAGTTAATTTTTCTAACATATATGCCTTTAGGTTATTGGACACTACAACAGTATATTAGTTGCTTAGTTTTTGATGTTTATATTTATTATATTTATTATTTTTTATTATTATATATTTATTTTCAGTTTTATTTTTACTTAAAGCTTATTATATTATTTTTGCTAGAGCAAAGGTGTTTTTTTTTGAATTTACAATCAAAGCACCAAATTTAAACTGATTAATTTGTTCATTGTTACATTAGTTCATTGACACCAGGGATTGGTGTTAGAGGTCAATATCATTTAACATTTTATATATTTTGTATTTATAAGGTTCTACTGTTTGCAATGGAACAACTTAAGATTCAATATTTAGAAATATCTAGACAAATCATTACTTTATTACAGGCTAATAAAAGTAATGACAAAAATAACAGTTTAACTAGTTCACAGGTTGAACTATTTACTATGCACACACCACCAGGGACCTCTACAGAAAGACAACACAATGCCAACGCACCGAGGGTGGACAGGAACATTGTACCGAGGGTGGATAACAACAATGGAAGTGCCAATAGAACGGGAGGGGGTGAAAGCATCAACAGAACAGGAATGTCACTATTTGATACAGAGAATTTCTTAATACCTCCTGTCTTGGGTGACACAACACCTAGGCTACAGAATCCTGATCTAGGAACACTTAATTCCCAGTTATTAAAGTTTGAAAAACTAGCCAGAAAATATAAATCACTGCAGATGGACAATTTTTTTTTGGAGCGTTCTATTGAACTGAACCACGTTCCTAGAGGTCTTAGAGTTTTCAAAATACCAATGGGAATTGAGGCTGACTCAGAAGCTTATCACAAAATATTAGAGCTATTTGATAGAACAAATTTTGCCTTGATGAGAATATTAATTAGGGACAACACTAGTAGGCTCAACAATTAAAAAAATGAATTAGTCATACTTAAACAAAGTATTATGAATGACTTACTGTTTGAAAGCAACAGAAACAGGTTTGAGAGAATTACAACTGATCTTGACAAGTTTGTAAAAGCAAGTATGGAGAGAAAACAAAAGAAGATTTTAAGAGACACCAATGAATACAAAGAGAAGAGGGCCTATTCTTCACCTAACACAAGAGAGGGTAACAGAGAAATGGACACAAGGAGAGCGACAATTCAAACTGAGGTAGGTGATATTGAAGGGGTACAAATTGACACAGAAGAGGAAACAGTTTTTTTAGAGAACTCACCCCCACTGAGGTGCTCGGACTGATTAAGAAATGGGGGCCAGCCACAGGACTATTTGGACCAGAGAACGCCCCAAAGACAGGATTTCCAGTCAGGAAGCAACTGGAGGGGTGGGAGACAGAGGAGGAACAACTTCAACAGCAACAACTGGCATCACAGACAATACAATTACAACTGAAGAAGGGTTTAGATTCTACCTCCAATATTAAGGATGACCCATTGGATAACAATGACTTATTAACAGGTACTTCCTTTGATCTTTCTGTTACTCCCTTGGTTCAAAGTTTAGGTATCAATAGTAATGACGGCCCTACCATAATTGGTGACAAATTATTTCACATTTATAACTATTCGGATTTGGAAATTTCCGAAAGTCATTTGAGATTGATGAAAAAAGGCTTTTCGTTTGTTCCAAATTTTAAATATGATATTAGTAAATTACTTATTAATTTGAAGTTATATGTTAGGCAGTTAAATTTAAGGTTGTTTTTTGGTAACAAACACCCTATTGTCAGAGAGACACAAACCTTTACACTTAAAAGAAGTAATGTGTTTATACCACCTTGCAACCCTTTGATATCAGTATTTGAACGTTTGTGTATTAGTCAGATTAGGAGACTGATTGACAAAAACTTACCCACTAACAAGAATTTAACATCTGCAGAAGAATTTTGTCTAAAGAACTTTCATCTAGTAAGGATCATAGGGTCATGAAACCAGACAAAGGGGGTGGTGTAGTCATCACGATGAACACCGAGTACTCTTGGAACATGCAGAGTATATTACATGATGCTAACACCTATGAATTGGTTTCCAAATCTGAAGTTCAGCGGGCATACACAAAAATTGACTGGCAACTTTATGAATTCTTTTGTGAAGGAATAATTAATTATGATGAATATAACTACATGCTAGTGGAACATCCAGTTATGCCCAGTTTATTCGGAATCCCCAAGATTCATAAAGATATTACCAACCCCCCTTTTAGACCTATAGTGCCGGCTAGGGGATCGAAAACAGAACCATTAGCAGCTTTCATAGACCTCACCAACAAGAAGATTCTTGACAATATACCACACATATTAAAAGATTCATGGCATTGTTTGGACTGTCTCAGGACCTTATCTGACTTAAATTTAGGGGAATTTTGGTTTGTAACCATTGATATAATAAATTTATTTTCAGTGATTCCTCACGACACTGGTCTATACTGGTTTGCCAGGAGTTTAACTAAATATAGCCACATACACCAGGTGAAGAGAAGTCTACTTGTTGATTTGATGTGGATTGTTTTAGAAAACAACTACATCGGCTTTGAAGGTGAATTTTACAAAGAATCCACTGGAGTTGCTATGGGTGCCAAATGTGCGCCCATTTATGCCAACTTAGTATAAGCTGAATGGGAGGAACAGTATGTCTTGACACCTGATTATAGATCCAAGATGATTATTTACCTAATGATTTTTAGATTACATATTGTTCCTTTGGAAAGATACCCAAGATGAGTTGGATGACTTTATAGGTTACCTTAACAACACTACAGCATTTTTGAAATTCACCAACAAGGTGGACAGAAACATCATTGACTATTTGGATTTACGATTATATACCAAAGATGGGAAGGTTGAATCCAAGCTATTCAGGAAGAAGACATATAGTAACACATTTTACACTATGAGAGTTGCCATCCTTATTATGTAAAGAAGAACGTGGTAAAAGGCCAGATGATTAGGGTGTCATGCATAGTTAGTGAAGACAATAGATTCTTGGAAGAACTGGATGTACTAATTGACCTGCTTGTTCAACGGGGCTACCCTATGGATTTACTTACTACAGCTAAAAAGGATATTATTGGAAGAAGGGCCACAGATTTTAGGCCCATTTTGTTAGATAGCCAAAGGGATGCAGAGAATAGTAATATTCATAAACATAAGGTTAAGGATATTCAAACAGGCATGGTTTTGCAACACAATACTACAGCCACTAAAGTTAAAAATATTATTTAATCAACATGGCAAAGTGTACTTCCCATAGGTATACAAGATACATTAGGAAAGTACCCCCTATTTATTAACAGTAGGGGTTTGAACATTAAAGAACATTTGGAAAGAACATCTATGCCTACTAGTCAAAGGCCTGCTAGGATGGCCAAATGTGGCAACTGCAAAGCATGTAAATATATTAATGATGGCCCATATGTTCAAGTGGGTAACCACAAGAGTCTTTGAGGAGTCCTGGTTATTGCAATTGCAATACCAAAATGGTTATATATGTGGCAACGTGTCTATCCTGTCCAGCTTTCTATATTGGCATGGCCACAAGAAAGTTGAGACAAAGAATTATGGAACACAATAGGGACATTAAAAACAGGAAATCAACCAACTCGTTATTCAACCACAGTAAAGACTGCATTAATTATAAAAAAAAATATTTTTTGTCATAGATAGACTATACACCAAAGATTTTAGTGGTGATTATATAACCATTCTAGAAGTCAGGGAATGTTTGTGGCAAATACGACTAGATGCAAGCAGTGCACCTGGCATCAATGACACCCTATCTCTAGCATGTATAGGTACATGTGCATATATGCATGTTTTTACACCACACATTTTGTGCATATTTTTCATATATACATATATATTTTTTTACATTTATATATATATATATATATATATATATATATATATATATATATATACATTTTTTACATTTATTATGTATATTAATTGAATAATATGTCTAAACGTATGTTTTGATTTTAGGTGTTGAAACAATTCATTTGGAAAGTTGACACATTATTATTTACTGTGCATTTGGTGTCTATGTACAAAACTTGCATAACAACTATTCTAATTACAGTTAAGGGTTAAAACCTAAAAGTTTAAATGATAGATTTAGTGTAACCAATTAACATTTGATTTTAGTGTTAATTGAAATGTTTACTTAAAGGTTGTGATTAGTTGTGAAAAACTGACTCTGAAGATGCCCTACACAGGTGAAAGCGCTTAATCAGTTCTATGTCTATAGTGAAATAAAGTCTTGGTGGTTTTACCTCAGTATCACCAGTGTTTTTTATCTTATTACTCCTCCCACCACTGTCACTCATTACAATCCCTGAACTGGCTAGAACTCCCACAACACCTAACTTACATACAACTAGCCACAGCACACAAATTCATCTATAATTCCTCCAAATGCCCAGCCCTGGCTTCACGTCTGACTCTTTATCAACCTAACTGTTTGCTAAGATCTGAAAATCAATCACTTATCCAAGTTAAGAGACGTAAACTCCCTGTAGGCCAATACCTTTACTCTGTCACTGTAACTAAACTCTGGAATAACCTTCCACCTTTTCTACGGACTATAAATAATGCTCCATCATTCAAAAAATCACTCTACCAACATCTCTCCTCTCATTGGCAATGCCCTTGCACCAGCCGCAATTCCTCAGTCACCTGATTACTAACCTGACTCATCTCTCAGATACCCACACTCTTCTTCACTCTCCCTATTGCGCACTCAACCTTAATCACAGCACAGTGTGCCTCACCCTGCCTCACATGGTGTGTACAAATTGTGTAAGTGCAGATTATTATTATCTGTCTGATCTATTGAATACCTGCCAAGCACCCGAGTCTTCCACAAAATGTTGCTATACATTGCCTATGTTACTGTGCCACTTCTGACTCCTATATTATTCTATTGTGTATTGTTAAATGCTGTTATTACTCTTGTATATTGTTAAATGCTGTTATTACTCTTGCACAGTATTAAATGCTGCTATTAACTCTCTAAATAATATCTTAATTATGTACATTGTTTTTTTTAGCTTTTCTCCAAGGGCCGTCACTGAAAATGGGCTCATTTCAGCCCAGTGGACTTTCCTGGTTAACAAAAGCAAATAAATAATAACTAACTAACTAACTAACTAACTAACTAACTAACTAACTAACTAACTAACTAACTAACTAAATAAATAACTACCTGCTAGATAAATATAAGAAGAAGAAAATATAAAACAAAAAAGATGACATTGTTGCATTCAGACTGGCATTATCATAATTGCTTTCTTTAGACTACCACTGGCTTCAGATTATGAACAAAATGTCTCAGGCTGTGCCTAATTCCATAAATGAAATGTTTTGATCAGTATGTAAATAAGCACTGTGAAATAAAAAAAGGAGTGATGCTATGCTTAATAATAGTCTACACTGTAGGCAAAATGGTCGCAAAAGAACTGTGTGGGAAAGAGAAAGAAATAATAAAAATGGTGGACTGGAAAATGTGTATAGCCTGAGATGGTTGGTAAATTGGTAAGGAAGAAATAGGAACACCAGAGCAGAAGCTTACGTAGCTACAATCACAGTGAAAGTCAAAACAAATTACAGTGGTTTGGGTACATACAGAAAAGCAGAAGATGACCTGGCGATGATGATTTGGGACTGACAGGAGGAACAGAATAAGGGCTTCCAGCAAAGAGATGAATCGATTGTGTGAGAGAAGATCTGTGACAGTCAGGCATGACTGTTGAAGAACATAGGAGAGTGGCAGTGACTCGAGATAAATGGTGACAACTAACATGACAATCCAATCCCATGTTGAAAATGGGAAAAAGTGGTTTGATTGATAATGATGTTGAATGACCATATTTCATCAATTAAAGGGATACTAATTGAGAACACGGGCTTGAACTCAGGAATTATGCTAAAAGTCAATTGCAACAGTCGGGACACATATAAATGTATTACCTGTAATGTGTAGGTTTGTAGCAGAAACTTGTCCTGATTTGTTTACATACAAGTCTGATTTTGTTATATATGTTGCGGTATGTACAGTTTCAAAACTATAAGAATTGAGAAAACTGAAGAAAAGATTGTTTGAACATATTTATGTTATTAAACACAAAAGTGCAGTAAGTGATTTGTATAAACATAATATTCAATATTTGAATTTTTTAAATTTTATATTTCATGTACTGGATCATGTGACAGAGATAGCTTTTATTGGGCACATTCAAGAATTCATGTTAGACAGTGACAGACATGTCTTGATGTTCGTATGCCCCAGGTCTTAAATTTAGTGTAAAATTTAAGAGTTATTTAAGGAATAGATCATTTAACTTTGTTAAAGAAGATACTGGTATCTAATATTCTTTATTCCCACTGTGCTTGTTCATTGGTACATTTGGTGGATTCTGGTTGTATATTCTTTTCTATTAGACAGACAGATCTGATGGTATTGATTTCTGAAGTGGTTTTAGAATTATTTGTATAGTAGAATCCTACTTGTTAGGTAGGATTCAGTTACTACAGGGCCTAACCATTTATATATATATATATATATATATATATATATATATATATATATATATATTTGTGAGAGTTCCCTAGGTACTAGACTTGAGCCCATCAGCTTTTTGCTATTCATGAATGGGATGTAAATTTCCTGTGGTAATAAGCTGATAATTTTGCATTGTATATGTTGCCTGTATGACAAACAAAGTTCAGCTCTATCTGCAGGAGGCCCACTTCTCTCTATAAACCTTTATTACTAGATATTTTTTAATTCAAAGCCATGCCCTTCAGTCCAAAATCATTTCAAGATGATAGACTGTTACTCTTTTTTTTTTCTCATCTTCAAGTATGGCATTTTTTTCTTTTCTAGCAGAGTGAACTATCAGTGACTCACTTTTACACTGTTTCAATAGCTTTTGCTATCAAGAAGGTTCGCTAGCAGATAGTCTGTACAGGACCAAAACATAGTTTATGATGGTAGCAAGGCTTAATATCACACAATGCATGCTGCTCCTTATTCGCTTGGTTGGTAATAGGATTATGCTCAGAGTCCGTGTCTGGTTCTTTTTCATTGCCTCAGATCATATTGTATAGGTCAGCGTACACGTGTACCTTCCATGTCAGCACTGCCATACATTATGTCACTTGGTGTCTCTCTCTCTCTGTTAATCAAAGATTTCAATGCTTAAGTATGTACATGGAGACTGCAGTACTCTCATCAAAAACCTCCTTCAGTGGTACCTGCCAGCCAAGATAATGAGCATGACTTTACCCTGACAGTACTTAGGATGTAACAGGTTCACCACAGCAGTGCTTTAGCTCAGGAATTCCTCAGATGTGCAACCCCTTGCCAATCCAGCTTAGCAATCATATCTGTTAGACAAGTTTTAAACATTAGCTGCACTGTTATTTGAAGCAGTCCTCATTGTATTGTCCGTTGTGCCTCACAGAGAACTTTATGATGTCCTTGTTGTATGTTAACTGCTAACAGCCTTCTACCTACCCCTGTCTGTATGAGTATTAGCACTGCTGCATATGAACAGTGCAGCCTTAAAAGCTGTGCTAAAGCATTAAGACAATTGGGTCTTTGTCATGTGACTATAAGTAAAGTAAATGAAATGAATCACTGTTTACTTCATTATCACTGCTGCATGCTGTCATGTTTATTGATGGAGTCTTTCTTCCTCAGTTTGTGCTGCAAAGGAACCATGACCAGTCAGACCAACATGGTACTCATCTGCAGTAAATAAAGTAAATATACCTGAGAGAAGACAAGGAGTGGGGATATAGAATGAGACTTGGAAGATTAAATGACAACAGAGTAGTGATGGTGTGGGGGTAGGTGCAAGAAACTGCACGACATAAAACAGTGGGGCATGAGTTAGCAAGCATTTATTAAAAGTTATTAAGCACCATATAAGGTACCAATTAAAAAGGCAAGTGAAAAAACAGGACTCAGCTTACTGGGAAAGTCTAAGACTCTGTTGAAGATGAGACATACTGGTTATGTATTGGCATGGAAACTGGCTGGTAACATACAGTCTGTAGTTGTACCATTATATGAGTGCAGCAAGGTGCTGAAGGATGTCACTTCCAGTGAGATTGGTCTTTTTGGGTTATAGGTTTGGATGGATGAATCTATTTTGGGAGAAACAGTTTCTCCTCTTTTACAGAAACCACATGAGATGAATGTGTGATTACTTGCAGTAAGCTGTCAAGTATTAAGTGAAAAAAGTAACTTCTTTCAGTTCTGTTTTACAGAGGATTCTATGACATTTGGCATGTTTTTCAGACAAAACATAATCTGAAGATGATAGACACATTAAGGGTGAAGTACAAAACAAACTAACAGCTGATTCTGGACTACTGACATGCCAAATTTTTATTAAACCTAGTTTAGAAGAAATATTATTGTTTTTTTTTTCTTTGGGAATCAAAAGGTTTGTATGCTATAAGCCGCAAGACTATCAACAGGCTGGTTAACAAAAGGGCACTGACAATGAATAAGCTAATATGTACTAAGATACTAACCTTTTCTCATGGTATACTGAGGTGCTCGACTATTTCAGTAACAAAGCAAAGTGGAAGCCTCCCACATTAAAGAACTCAGTTTAAATTTTACTTTTCTACAGATAATATGCTGTTATGCTTTTGCTTGTAATAGAGCATAAGAAGTGATATTCAGAGATGTTTTATGTGATGTTGTTTGCTTTGATTTGCTTTCTTTTATATCACCTCAAATTGAATTTAATAAAACACTACATTATTACCAT
This sequence comes from Protopterus annectens, assembly GCF_019279795.1. NCBI lineage: Eukaryota > Metazoa > Chordata > Ceratodontiformes > Protopteridae > Protopterus > Protopterus annectens. Next base: position 114,850,995 of record NC_056728.1, on the reverse strand, counting down.
GAGAACTACATTGTGTATTTAGCTACCTGTAAATAACTACTATGACAGGTAGATGGAATCACAGCTTGAAACCAAGCCTAAATGATGTTACATCCCATGAAAACTATAACCTGTTAAGTGTACTCCTTTGGCACATGCAGTTATGGAACAAGACATGTCTCGAAGTGGGATTTGACCCCTTGTATCCTAATACTGATTGATATATACATTATCAGTAAAAGTGCTGTATAAAATATATACTTTCTGCATCCCTCATCCTTTATTGAGACAATGTGAAAAGGATGTCTGTGTTACTCTTTTATTGCATATGACCAGCTGCATTCAGTGTGCCATGCAAAAGATCTGCAGTGTGCTGGGAAGATATTTACAGAGGTCAACAGTAACCCATCTAAAATCCCAGAGGATCTATTAAGCAAGAGACTGGAAAGGCAGAGAGAGAGAGAAAATCCAAGAAAGAAGGGCATCAATACTGCTGTGAAAGCTTTTCTCAATGACAAAATGCTTGAGGAATTTAATGGACTTGGCAGTACAGTTTCTGCTTAGCGGAGAGAACTCTGAAAGAAAAGGTTTGCACACTGTATATATAGATGTCAGCTGCAGTTGCTTCCAAAGCAGTAAGATAAGAGGATCATGTTATCAGGGAAAACGGTATGGGATCATCTCTTCTGTCTCATTCTGAGCTATTCAGCATGTAAAAGTCAATTTCTATTGATCTGTACTGGATTTCATCTTTTTATATACTCACTTGCTGGGTACCACTTTCAGCCACTGCAAGGCATTACTGTCAAACATAGAACTAGTTTATATAGCTAAAGGCCTAATTTGTCAGTTAAATCTATATTACAGGCTACACTGAATTCATACGGCGAGGCACTTTTGTCAAAAAAACAGGTGAAACCTGCCCTACATAAATCACAGCAAGGGAACGTCTTCCTCAGCACATGGTCTCGATTATCATTTTGTCAGGTCTGATGTATTTTATTTCCTTGCTCTCTCTGTTTTGACTTCATCTCCTTCTTTGTTTATGGCTATGTGCTTGCATCTGCGTTAATGTATCCTTTATCATTCAACAATAGGGAGGGCTTCTGTCATATCTCTAGAAGTATGTCATCTGTCATTAACAAATCTCTGTAGGATACCCTAAAATGTTACAAATTACTGTTCGGGAGGTGAGGATTAGGGGTGGGGGGGGTGAAAGATCATTTTTGGATGGCAATTTTTATAATAAAAGGAAGTATAGTTACACTGATATACTACTATATTATCCCATACTTGAAATAACTTTTAAAACAGGAAGTATAACTTGTCAGCAGATAACGGAATCAACCCTGGTATTCTGTCCATTTTCTCCTACTGAATGTATGAATATTTCTGAACTTACCTGATCGTTTGTTTATTTTTTTTTCAAAGCATGAATGTTCTTATATAATTTTTCATACAGGTATAAATTTTGTTTTTATTTTTTCTTCCAGAGGTTATGATGGGTGGTTGTTCACTTCATATACTACTCTCCCTGTGAACAAATGTTTGTTCATGCTTTCCTGAGATTTACTCTGTTCACCTTATAAATGGCTCATGTTGCTTAGCACCTTCCATTTTATAAATACTTCCCCTTGCTTATCTTTTCATATGCATTTAGGCATTTGACAGTTTCATAAACACTTTTCCTCCTCATGTTCTGAAGTAGGAAAACAGTGCCAATGAAAAGACCACCTAGAATATCTTGTCTGGCAAGTTAACTGCTAGCTGGATAAGCTATAGATTTTACCTTAACCTGTGGTCTAGTTCAACCATTCCCACAACCATAGTTAATGTCTCTCCATATTTTCACAAATTACTTTGATAATCATGGACCCCACAAGCAGTAGCCAAGCAATTTTGCAACGGCCAAATATGTGATATGTACAACTAATCAAATATTAATCATCTCAGGTCTCTGCAGTTAGGACTGGCCATTGCCCTAAGGTGCAGTAACCTTAGAGTAGATTACTGTTAGCTTGGAGATACAGGAGCATGATGGGAAGTTTCCATTCCCCATTTAACAAAAAATTCAATAATGTTTTGAAAGTTTTGTCAAATGCTTTTCTTTGATTCTGTGTGGAGTTTAACTGTGACCTCAATTTAACATGTCATCCGGATGATGCATTTAATAAACTGTCTGGTGCACTTCCACCCCCACTAAGGACAGGGAAGCTAGTTTGCCCTTTTTGTCCATGTTGTTATTAAGATGTGTGTGTGTGTGTGTGTGTGTGTGTGTGTGTGTGTGTGTGTGTGTGTGTGTGTGTGTGTGTGTGTGTGTGTGTGTGTGTGTGTGTATGTTTTATTCCCACTACAGATGACATGATATTAAACTGCAGTCCCATCTGCCTGAGTTGGTGATAGTTCAGGTAGATATAAAATATCCCATGGCACTTATCAAAAAGACTTGAAGTGTCTGGATGCCCTGGCCAAATATTCACCAGTAGAATAAATGCACCTCAGGACTCCCTGAAAAGAGGACACTAGCCTAGTGGAACTCATTTGGGCAACAAAAGGATAAATAAAAATAAAATTATATATATATATATATATATATATATATATATATATATATATATATATATATTTATATATATGTGTGCTGAAGGGAACTACCATTTTGAATTTTGTTAACTGCCAAGAGATATAACTGGGAGTGTCATGGATACACTTCATGCAATTTGGAGAGCTGTTTTCAGTAGCAACATGTTGCTTGTATATCCTTTAGACCATTCAGCATTTATATGTGTTACCACTGTACCACCCATAAGTTATCCAGTTTGAGTTGTATTTTAATACCTTATAAATCATTGTATGGTTTTAAGCTCTTTGTTATTTTATAAATGTTAAACACTACTGTATTTGTGTGAAGTTTTTGGCCTGTTTCATGACTGAAATGGGTCTAAAGACCAGCCTATTCACTCACCTGGTTAACAAATCAGATAAAGGTTTGGCCAGAATACATCTTTCATCTGCATGACAGTTAGAAGAATATACTCATAGCTAACTGAAACAGTGATAAAACAATCATCGAATTACCACAAAGGAAAACTGCTTCATATAGATCCACCCATCCATTGTTCAATAACCTTTTTTATATTTCGACAGGTATATGAGGATACTGGGCCTATCTCAGCACACACACATGCATGCACGCTCGCACACACACATAAAACAACAGCACATACCTACCATGTGTGTTTTTTAGAGGTGGAAGGAAACAGAAACACCATGAGAAAACTCCACAAGACACAGGGAGGATATGCATATTGCACACAGAAAGCCCCCAGCTGAGAACGAACCAAAGAACCTCTTGCTATGGGCAGCAGCAGCACTACTCACAGTGCCGCTCTTCCACCCTTGTGTCAGTTCTCACTATTCCAGTAGCAGATAGGATCATGAGTTTGCTGGAGAATCCCACCTTAGTAACACGGGATTTAATGTAATGACTGGTGTGTTCACAGCTAAAAAACGTAATTTTCAGATCCCAGTTCTTTCATGGAATATGCAGAGAGTTAGTCAAGCATAGTTTTAAGATCAGAATTATCATATAAATAAAGTCATTTACATGATAACCACAGTGCTGACAAATGCTTGGATATTAGCCTTGCCTTGCCATCTATCAGCTGATGCGTCTGTGGATCCATTTACACAAAAGCACTTCTCTTACAGCAGCTATGTTTTTATTTGCTCATTCATCTGTTGCTTTACTTACATGTTTTTTTAAGTGTTTTACTGTTTTTACAGTTAACTAATGCATACATGCATTCTGCTAGAGATGCAGTCCTTCATCTTAACAGTTCTATTATCTATTCTCAAGGCATGCTAGGAAAATCTACTAGTACAGCAATGTAGGTAACACAAAATCATCTGTACTCTACTCTTCTCTCATACAGCCTTTCAAACACCTTTCCAGAGGACTCTGTGAACACCTTTTCCTACCTCCATTGTGGTCTCTCATCCTCTCTGTCTCTTCCCTTTACTGTGTCTCTTTGCTTATCTGCTCTTCTTGTACAAATGCCTACTCCCCCTGAAGAGATCCACTGTTACCTCATGCAAGCCTCCCTCATGACATCATAGAACTATACACCTCTATCCCACTCTCTCTGTTCTTTATAGCCTCTTCCTAACTTTCAGGTTATGTGTCACTTTTTGGTTCATAGGTGTATTCTAGGCTAAAGACCACTGGGGCCTTTTTAAGTTTAAGCCTAGCCATGCATCCCACATCTCTGGCAGTTTCTGATACTCTTGATAAGTGTAAGCAGGGGCTTTGGAGATGAAACATTTACAAGCAGGGATCTGGGAGATGAATCATTTACAGGTTGCCTGTGTCCATTAGAGACATAGGGCCAAAGCAGGGATGAATTTCCTGTTCCCCATCCAATAGTCTAAGTTACACTTGAATTGGTTTAGGGTGGAACTCTGCTTCACATGGATGGTGAACCTGCTCCAGAGAAAGGGTAGTCTGTGGGATACATACCTGTCTCTCCAGCAGGTCCTATTTATATCACAGGCAAGGTTTAAGTCTTTAGGATGGGTAATACTGGTGCTGTTTGTTTTGTGGATATGCAGAAGTTCCATCTGGGTGGGTCTGACAATGTCTTGTATGGCAGGCATAGATCTCCCCTCAACAGTCTGTACAAGACAGAATAAAGGGATAGAACTTTGAGGAAGTCTGCATAGGGCATGTTACTTTTGCTGCGTATTCTTTTAGTGAGGAACCTCTGTGGGCATTCCAGTTGTTGGATGTGCCTGGTTAAGTACATCCCAAAAGGGCATTGCACTCACTGATAGATTTGATGAATGCAAATACAGTGGAACATTGACCTTTTCCACTTAAATGCCATATCTTTATTTATAAGTTGCACAACATAGAATGGTTTCCTCACCACTGTAAACAAATGATACTTGAAGGCTAGATTACCATCTATGTGTGTCTCTAAGTCTCTGACTACTGGGTCAGCACTTAGGGGTGTGTTGGCAATATGATAGTTTCTAGGGGCGGCTGACTTCCTGATGGATACTATCATGCATTTCTTGACATTTAGATTTAGTCTATGGCTCTGACACCCATTATTCATCTGTCAGCCAGAATCTCTTGACACTGGACTTGACTTTAAAAAAGTAGATGCCAAAAAGGAGTGATCTCAAAATCTGTCACTGAGAGACTCTGCTGGGAACTGGGCTTTTTGTAAAGGTGAACACCCCAACTCTAACTTCCTGGGTCCTGTCTGTGAACCAGCTGGCTATCCACCCAATGGCATAACGGTTTATACCTAACCTTTTGATCTTGCCAACAATGCCAGAGTGATGTAGTTTGCCACATGCCTTGGCCAGGTCAAGGTAGGAAGTCCATCAGGTTGAGTAGGCATGAATTGCCCTTGACGAAACCAACCTGAGTTAGGTCCAATGTCTAGAGGTTTCCTATGTCATTACTTATCCTTTCATGGATTTACATATGGGACTAATGAGACATATGGGTCTGTAGTTTCCAGGGTCTGTAGATGGCCCACCTTTGTGCAGGGGGATGACATTTGCTGTTCTCCATTTGTGAGGAACAAAGCATTTTCTACACAATTCTATGTTTTGATTGCTAACATTAAGTTATGTGTTTAAAGAAGAACTTTCCATTTGTGCTCTAAGACTCTTGAGCCACCATCCCACATATTCAAGCATTTGCCCCTTTCCCTAATCCTGTCATATCTAGTCTCCTCCTCAAAAATGTGCAGATTCCAATAATTTAAAATCTTCTACCCCCATATTCTGCCCATTTGATAGTTACCTATTCTTTGTTTAGTTATTTGCACTGATAAAACATGTGTTCTGCTTCTTCCCTTCCACACTGTCAGCATCAATTATTTCCCTTCCTGCGTTCCATATTCAGTCTAGTCTGGGTGACATATCACCTGTGAAGAGCCCTCCTATCTTGGTTTCATGGTTGTCCTGGAATTGTCAACCCTTGGCTGGAGCTGATGGCATCCTTATTCACATTCTTAACTTTTTTCCTTTTAGCTTTCAGCATTTCCCTCTCTTGGTCCCCTTCTTGGTGTTGAGGTACATCAGTACTCCCCCTTCATAGTCTCACTCTTCCCGTAGTTGAGTCAGAAAACCAGGGTATTGCTATCACCCTTCACTTCCTGCTTCTTTATCACTGACTCCTTTCCAACCCATCTCACAGCACTTACAAGATGGATACAACCTAACAGAAGGCTGTATTGGCTTTTATCTCACTGAAAATGAGGGGGTTTGCCACATATACTTTTTAAAATTTTTTACACTTCTGTACACATTGTATGTCACCATTGTTCTTGAATATAATTTTTATACTTTCAGACAATAACTGTCAGTTCTCAATGAATGACTCCATGAATCAATCAGTCTTTATCACAGTGCTTTAACTAAATAGGTTTGCAGACAAACAACGACATGACTGTCCAAAAAATATCACAGCAATACCCACTATGTAAACTCAGGTGTAATGAAGTCTCCGAAAATAGAAGTATCACAAAACACACCGGCTATATCTTCTACTCAAAGCAGGACAAGTGATAAAATTAAGCAAGATCTTCTAAACAAAGTCTCGTTGGTATTTAACTGGACCATGATGAAAATGCTTTTTCATTTTAAAACTTTCAGCATTTAGTAATTTTAAATGGCAAGTCAGATAGCTTATTAACCTGAAAAGGAATGGTGAACAGTATTCTATTAATAATAATCACCTCTGTCATTACATACCATATACACATATGTGGTGTCATAGTGAACATACTCTCAAAGATGTGTATTTTTTGTATTTATTCTGACACTTCTTTATATATTCATCAGTTTTGTTTTAGGTTCAGTGATGCAATTTGTCAAATTCTTACTAATAGCATTGCAATGTTTTCTTGTATTCTGGTCTTTACCAAAATATTTCAAAAGTGGGCAATGCCTGATAAGTGCATGCCTTTCATGAATAATGGTACCCACAGGGCCTTTCCTTTAATGATCCTAGAAGTCCCTAGGTTCTGGAAATGAAACTTGGCCATGCAGGCTCACTAGTAGAATTTGTCCTACCTTAAAACCAAGCATTTATTGAGTCCTACTTCTGTTCCTCCATGAAAAAAAAATGATTATTAAAGGGATATTAGCAGCTTTTTTCTGTAGTTGTTGTATATGACCATTCAATGCTTACATTTTGTTGTGTTCGTTTCTTGGCTACTGTCTTGACTGGAAAATTACCTCGGTAAAATGTAATGATGGGGCAGGAACCATACAGGGATCACTTGAAAACCTACTCCACAGTTGTACCATTGCCTAGATCATTCTCACAAGCCAGGTTTACAAAAAGCATTTTATATTTATCACTAGTGCACAGGCCTCTCTTTTCTGCTAAGGTAATACTACATTTCTTTTACATTTAGAATTTACATCTCCAGTCACTTGTTATTTCCTCTTTCTGACTACTGATCCTTATGCATCTTGGAAAACTCAGGGATCATAGATAAACCTACTACTTTAGGCATAAACCCCTACATCCTCAGGTGGATAGCAATTTGGTTCACTGGCACAACACATGTTGCCCAGATAGGCAAATTCAGTTCTAATAAGAAACTTGTTACTAGCAGTGTCCAACAGGGCTTGGTGTTGGGACCTGTACTGTTTGGTTTATACTTCTCTAAAGTGAAAGACAATGGTTGGAGGCCTCTGGCTCACCAAGTTTGCAGGCAACTGTAAGCCAGGAGTAATCATTGAATCCCCAAAGGATGTTCCTACAAATAGGTCTAAAAATGACAAATGACTGGTGCCAAAACCATGGTCTGAGACAAAATGCTAAAAAAATGTGTAATCATACACTTAGGTAAATCAGATATCCCTGGAAATTATAATATTGATAACACACACCTAAAAGTAGACTCAATGGTGAGGGACCTAGTAAAGCATATAGATAGTAACCTAAACCTTGACCACTAGGTAGCTATGGTAGTGAGAAAATCCTTCTGTGTAGCTCAACTTTTAAGTAAAGGCATGGCATCAAGGTCAAAGGATGTCATACTGCCATTGTACTCAGACCTCACCAGGCCCATAATCAAGTACAATGTTCACTTCTGCATGTACCTAACCAGGCACTTAGACCAAGTGGTGTGGCCCCAGAGGTTTTGCACTAAAAATATACAAAGTGTAAGACACATGTTTTATGCGGACCAACTAAAGGCCCTATCCATTTACTCCATCTCATATAATTTATTGAGAGGTGATTTATGCCTGACCTACAGGGCGCTCTATGATCCAGACCTGAAGAAAATGTTACATATTCACAAGAAAAATTCTGTGAGGGTTACATGTTCCATAGACCTGAACCTTATTTGTGACTATAACAGAACTGGCTGGAGAGATAGATTTGTATCCCAAAGGCTACCTTGTCTATGGAATAAACCCCCCATCTTTGTAAAACAAAGCCCATCCCTCACTCTCTTCAAAAAGAATTAAATAAATGGATGGGGAACCTTAAATTCACTTCTGGTGTACTGCCCATATCCCTTGTGGACACAGGCAGTTTGTAAAATGTCACAATGCTCCAACACCCAAAGATGCACTACCCCGATACTACCCCATCCCATATCTGGGGAATTAAGATATGATATTGTCATATCCTGGGTACTATTGGCTTGGCTTGTGAAGTCCCTTCTTCCATTAGCCTAGTAACCACTTTTGAATCTATGAAGTGATCATGAGATAGTGTGCTTTACACTTAAGCTGTCATCTGATAGCTGGCCAGCGTTTAGTATTCATAACATGTTTTCACAAACCTGGAATATTGGTTTGCTCTCTGGTTTCTTAGTAATTTGTATGTATGTATATATCCTTCATAATTAGTTTCAGTGAGTCTAACAACATACTGTGCACCATCTATGCATTCCTGGTCCTTACCAGTCTCTGTGAAGTATGTTTTCCCCTGGGTATATTGCATAGTCTGTATTCTACTCTCCTTTACTGCTATTTTCATCAACTGCAGTTATTCCAATTTCCTCAAAGAATGCATAATTCGTATTTATGTTGGCCCTTTCTGTTGTCTAATGTATGCATACTCCAGCGCTCAGACCTTGCCATATCATATCCTTCTTCATTTGGCAAATTCTGCAGTATGTCACGCTAATGCTGTGTTAAAGTACATCATCTGTATCCTCCTAATGGAACTGCTGTATTAAAAAAAAGCTTATTTGGCTGCCAATTAGTATCGTCTCATGAATAAATTAATTTCTTCACCATTTCCACCATCTCTGTCTATAACAATAGGCATTATGACATAGCAGTTACGAAGAGAAACCAGTCTCGACACTAACCTTGATACTCCATTTCTGCCTATAAAACGGTCTTTTATCTGTGATGTTATAATCAAACTCTGCCCCTGACAAGCAAACTTATTTTTGGTACTACAATCATAGTTTCATTCATTTTCAGTGTTGATTCCTTGTTATTCTACTAATTACTGCTAAATCCACTTTCTTAGCGATTCTATGCATCAAATAAAGCCAATAGTCTTGCTAAAGTCTACACACACTTCACCTAGCTAGTTATGTTGTTAATTTCCAATTATACCCTGTTATTGAACTGTATGACATTAATATGCCATGATCTTTTCTTACTGAATCCTTGCTGACTGCAATATTGCAATTTGTTAGCTGCCAGAAATGTCACTAGGTAGCTTGTCACAATTTTCTTCATTATCTAGCCAGCCACTGACATGAGGCATATTGGCCTGTAGTTATCTGGATGTGATGGAGCTCCACCCCCTACCTGGAACTCATTTCTGCCTCAGTCTGTGACTTTAACATTAAGAAATAGGAATTTAGCTCTCTTTGTCATAGATTAACAGACAAAACACAAAATGTATACTGCCCCAATGGATGTTGAGGGTGGGTTACTAGAGGGATCCATTCTAAGCCAATATTTTGCAAGGTGCATCTCTATCTGATAAGACAAAAGGTATTACTAATATAAATATTTTAAGCTGACACTAGGATAAGATGTACATTGTTACAGAGGGCAAAGAATCTCAGCAGGGAACTGATAGAGTGAACTGATAGCTGGCATTTCAAACTCAGTTTGCAACAGGTAAGATATTTCACTTGGTAGAAGCTGACAACAATAAACAAGCATATGGTGCTGTGCATGTCACAAAGAAACCCTAAACTGCATTAATGGTCTTGAATTGCAAGTGATTTTAATCAAGAAGAACTACAATGAAAAAGTTAATTCCAAAGCTAAATCCTGTAGCGTCCTCACCACGTGAACAGCATAGTTACTCATTTTTATTTTTAAAAGTGAATTTTTTATAACATTACGAATCATCTGCATGGAGAAGGCACAGATCAGGACAGACAAATGTGAGGATCTATTAAAAATAATATATGAAGGGCACAGAGAACATGCTACAAAAGCAACAGTTTGACATCTGTAGAAGCTCCAATCAATTTCTGTCTCAAAATATTTTTAAAGATAACTCTTCCCTCTAAAATACTTAATTTTATCCAAGAGGCTTTTCTTTCCAAATATCACTTAGTGACTAGAAACTTTTAGTACCATTTACTTTCTCTTGTTTTTTTCGGGCATAAAACATGAATGTCCCATCATTTTTCACTTTGACAACTCTTTCTCAGTTTCAGAAAGGAAATTCCCTCGGTCTGAATGAAATATGACAGACCATACACTTTTTTTCTGTAGTGTTTACCTTTACTCATCATCCAGAGTTTTACATCCCAAATTCGTGTTTTGTCGAGGTCAGTAAACTGTTTACGAAACCAGAAAAAAAATGATATCAAAACTTTTTACCAAATGAGCTATTTGTCAGAGAAGTGCGTATAAGAAGAGAACATTTATACTGCAACACTAAATGCTAAAACTACTAGCTATACCGCCATTTATGACCTGTGAAATGGCGTTTTGTTATATGTAACTGCAGAATACTAATGAGCATACTTAATATTACAGGATACTTGATTCTGACTGGAGTAATAATAAATTAATATTTGCTAGATACTCAGTGTGTCAGCACTTTCTATGTTTGTTTGTCTTTCGGCGTTTCCCAGTAAGGGGTTGCCACAGCGGAACTCCGGTCCGCTAATGATTGGTAGTAGACTTTTACAAAACGTTGAGGTGCCAGCTCGATGCTCAACCTTCAATGAAGGCATGCCCATTTACGCACGCATGTCTTTTGAACGCTACCCAACCACGGGGAGGACATGCAGACTCCACACAGAAGGCACTCCCAAGCCCAGCCGAGAATCGAACGGGAGAAACTCTTGCTGTGAGGTAACAACGCTACCGCCGTACCACCATGGCATTTGTCAGCACTTTCTATGTACCATCCTATAATCCTGAGTCAGTGTACAAGCTTAGCAATGCCTGACAAGTTCACCATGGCAACTTAATGCTAGAGTTCAGCCCTCATTTTTCCCATCATTCCTCATTTATTTAATAACTAGAATCAGTACGCATCAACAAGACTCTGACATCACAGGTAACCTTCCTCCAGAGAAGCATTACCCCAAACCTGACATATAGTCAACAACATAGTCCATCTGTAATAATTTATTCATTGCAGTGAAACTGTATAATAAAACCAGTCCATTGCATGTATGCATTATCTTCACATTTTAGCTAGGACAGCCCACCAAAAAAAAACAACAGGTGAGTGACCTCAACCATTGTATTTTAAATTAACATTTTATAAACTTTTATGTAAAACTAATGGCACATATATGTCAACATTTTAGTATTAATCCACATGCAGATGTCCACTGTTTTCTAACAAAATCATTTAAAATGCACATAAACTATCTGCTAATGCTAGAGTTATAAACAAAAGAATCATGGCTAGCCACAAAGTTTTGACTACTGCATTATATATCCTCCTACAAATGTTTGGACATCATCCTTTACTAGGCTGAAACAAACTTGTAATCATTCTGCATATTCTTTAAGACGTAGAAACAAGTGCTTCAAAAATCCCTACTGCCTTTACCTAATAGTACACTTTAGCATTTAACTAATTTCAGTTTACTTATAATTGTACTTTGTCCAATTTGCATTTATGGAGGCATCATACCCCTTCCTATGGTTATAAGCTAGCAATGTATATACTATGGCACAATGCGATACTGCAAATTTGCACATTATACCCACCAGAAAATTACAAACACTCACTCCATGCAGCCACATTGGTGACCCACAAAATCATGTCTCTGTTCCTTCTTAAATTCATACTCATAATAGTGCATCAGAAGTGTCATGTCCCAACAACATGGCTCTAAACAATTCCTCTGCAAGTATAAACATATTTCAATACAAGTAATGCAGCCATTCCATTTAATAGAATTTATTTCATTATATGTGATTCAAAGGACAATCTGACCAAGACAAATTAAGAGAACTCACCACAAAGTTCCCTCTTCAGTATGGTTTCAATCATGTTTTGATAATTAAGATCTCCTTGTTACACAGAACTTTCAAAGACCATTGAGCATACTTTTACACAGCATAGAATTCAGTCCTTGTATACCAAAAGGCCACTTACAAACACTGACAAACAACAGTCAAGCTATTTTACCTCAGAGAATGACATACACGCTCTTGATGTCATACTCTTTGAAGCTATATATATATATATATATATATATAGATATATATATATATATGATATTCCCCATAACCCTTCACAGATGGCCTTAGTCGTCAGAACTTATTTATCCTCAGAAGTATTTAAAAGTTCAAAAAACAAGTGGTTATAAATTTGTAAAGTTTTACACAATAGTACTATAGACCGGCAGATTGTGACTTCACAGCAAGAGGTAGCTGCAAGATGCAATTTAGGGGTGGGGATAACTGGAATGAGGTAAAGATCTATTACATCAGGTTGAAGAAAATTACCTGTGATCAGAACAACAGATAGGATAATCTATATTCATCCCAGACTGCCTTAGTATGCACCCACTCATTATAGCTACTACACTGACTATATATACCTCAGATGTCTGACTACAATCAACAAAGCCATCCTTAGGTAAAATGAAGCCCTACACAAAGAGTCCCACAGGTCCCATCTGCTGTCTGCTAATCCTCACCCTGTGGGATCCTAGTGTCCCTCTCCTGTTTTTACGTCTATCCTGGCCCCTCACCATCCAGATAGATTACTTTATTCTTGTTTTTGTTCATACATGGTCTTACTTTTTAGCTTTCTTATGTATGTGTTTAACATACCCTAACTAATCAAGACTCCACTGAATACGTTTGGAGGAAGTTATTGAATTAAGGAGAGGAATTCAGTCCATCAGAATTCAAAGGGCTTTTGATGCTCTGTGGTGTATTTTAAAGCTATTTACAACTTTTTGATCTAATGATCACCTGAACAAAAAAATATATATATATATATACATATAGACACATATATACTTTCTGTGTTCCCCTATGGTGTTAGATTGGTATGAAATTAAAAGCACAAATGGGGAGAGGTATATGACATACAGCTGAGGAGATGGGAGAAGAAACATGGATAAAACTCATGCTGAGAGAGAGAGTACATGCAGACTCCACACAGAAGAAATCTCAGACAAGACTCATCCAGGGAAGCAGTTGATGTTAGATGGCAGTGCTACTTGATGCAACATTCTGCAAGTGATCAGTTGATATTACACACATCTGGCCAGAGAACCACAGAGAACCACTTATTGATTACAACAACACTTATGCTATACTGTGAAGAAAACTGAAAACAAATATGTTTTTCAAAAAATGTTTAGATGCACAGCACCCTCCCCCAGTCCCAGACAATCCCTATATTTATCAATTACAGGCACTTTGTTGACTGTTCACACTGTATATAGCTGATTGTGTTAAAAAAGACAATTCCAGCTGACGTCACATTAATGCACACCAATTCTACTAAGCCAGAATACCATTTGCTTAATTTGAACAAATGCCAAACAGTGTCAATCACTGCATACACCTCAGTTATTAGAATGTTATAAAATAAAAATAGTAACAATTAACCACAGTAATTTTAAGTCACATCTGAACACACACACACACACACACACACACACACACACACACACACACACACACACACACACACACACACACACACACACACACACACTCTCAAACATGAATTACAGCCACTTATATGACTATGGCTGTACATCTCAGATATTTGACTGCAATCAAATGAATGAATAAATACAAAATTAACTAACACGTATCTTCTCAGCTTACTGCTGTCAGACTACCGTATGCAATTCACTGCATCCCCCCACACGTTTCCACACACAGACATACATACATTTCAACTTCTTAGCTCAAGAATCAAAGAGAAAGCCAAAAAGTAATGGTAGATTAAGCACCAAAATCGGGGACAACTACTGTCTTTAAATACTTACATACTTGCCAGAATTAAAGGTTATCATTAAAATGTTTTTTTTTTTTTTTGAAGGATTGTAAGTCTCAAATTCAAATATCTGTCACCATTATTTAGTAACTGTAATCTCTCTACTTGTCAGATAAATGACAGACTTTATGAGGAACAGCCCAAAATATGAGCGTTTATATCACGTTATCGAAAGATGAAAATAGCGAACGCTATTTTATTGGCCCCAAAACATCTAACCGTGAAAATATCGAACATTCAGAACAGCAATTTTTTTCCCATGGAAAAAATTTGGTGTTCCGAAACACATACACACAACACAAGCACATCAAACAAACAGCAACCACACACATACACTTAAATTCCTACATCTAACGCTACACTAAACTAAACATACACTACTATCTACCCACTTACCTTAACCCAAACCCTAACCCCAAGGTCTGTCACTATCACACACTCACCTAACCTGCGCCCTAACCCTAACTCACTTAACCCGCTCCAACCCTAACGTACAAACAATCTCACACTTACCTGAACCCAACCCGTAATTTTCCACCACAGCCCTAAAAATAGCGAAGCCACAGAAACGGCCAACCGAATTCTTTACCGAGGAAAGAATTCACTGTTCTGCAGCTTCACTATTCTTAGCGTTCGCTGAATAGTGTTCAGTATCAGAACATTTGAAGTTTTAATACTTCAATGTTCTGATATAGACCCAAGATTAGGAATACCAACAAATACACACACCCACACTTTAATAAATTAATATTCTTAGGAACTTGGTAGAATAATAGTCTTAGCATTAGCATGGTCTTTGATCATTATCAATTCTGAAACTCAAATTCTGGACATCATTATCTAGTGAATGCAGCATTCACTGACTTTCCAGAAATGTCACAGACTTTATAAGGAATAGATCAACATCGAGGCAAGAAACAAAAACAGAGACTTCCTGAGAAATGAAGGACAATTGAAAGCATCTAACACCCCTCACACATACACACACACACACACACACACACACACACACACACACACACACACACACACACACACACACACACACACACACACACACAATCACAAACTTACTTAAACTAGCTCATTCCCTCTAGTGGAGCTCTGGAAATTTGCACTGTAACTTCCGATTAAAAACAAATTATGTCCTCACATTTCGAACAAGTATTCATATCCCAGGAATCACAGGGGTATTATAGAAGTGTAAATGTCAAACTCTTCAGCAGAAACCATTTTTATAGTTGCAGTACTCTTTTGGCTCCAGATCTTAGACTGGATTTTGTAAACACTGTAGACAGAATAACCATTAAGTTTGTAATATTTTGTAAAGAACTTAAAATATCTCAGCAGCCACTCAAGTTACAGACATGCTGCCAGCAATATTTTGTTCATCCATCTGAGGGCTTTCATCTTATGCTAAGCAGTTCTGTTTGTGCTACATTGTTGTCAAGAGATTTGGAAAAATATTACATTTATAGGTTCATAGAGAGGTACTAGGCTATCTGCCTGAAGGCATTTATAAGCCTAGCCAGAGTGTGTTGGCTTTCGCCGCCCCCTTAGATTAGTTCCCTGTGCCACTGTTTAGCAGAGCCACTGAAGTGATCCCTGGGGTAAACTTTCTGCTTCCCATCCACTCGTCAAGGTTTCTCTTGAAGAGTGTTAGTGAGGAGCTCTGCCTAATGTAGACTAGAATCTTGTTCCAAAGCATGGGAAGTCTCTGGGACAGGAATCTATCCCTCCAGCACATCCTATTTATTGTTGTGGTGAGGTTTAGATCCCTAGAACTTGTGGCTCGAGGGGATATGGTTTTCTTTAGGTGGAGCATGTCCATCAATTCTGGGTTGGACATGGCCTTGTATGTCAGGCAGAGATCACATCTGAGTAGGTGGTAAGCAACCGAGTACAGCTGGAGTTTCTTCAGTCAAGCTGCATAGGGCATCTGTTTGAGACCAGTGATCCTCTTGGTGAGGTACTTCTGTGGTCTTTCCAGCTGTTGCAGGTGTCTTGTAAGGTACATTCCAAATAGGGCGTTGTACTCTATGATGGGTCTGATGAGTGATGAGTAGAGGAGGACAATGACCTCTTTTGATCTGGATACGTACCCTTTTGTGATTAGGTGGGCTACATAGAAGGATTTTCTGACCACTTTGGCAATGTGATTATCAAAGGAGAGATTACTATCTACTTGGATCCCCAGATCCCTTATTACGTCTTCCATATTTAGGGGACTACCACCTATGTGGTAGTTTGTGGGCACTTTGTTTTTTCCAAAGGGGATGACTATGCACTTTTTGTCATTTAGCTTGAGGCCATGATTTTGACACCAGGTATCCCTGTCAGTGAGACCCTTTTGGAGGATGTCTGTGTCAGCCGGAGAGTCAATTATAGCCCCTAGTTTGCAGTCGTCTGTGGACTTGGTCAGCCATAGTCCTCTTGTGCATGCCTGTACCTTTGAGAAGTATATGCCAAACAGGAGGGGTCCTAGGATTGAGCCCTGGGGAATGCCACTTGTAACCGGTTTAGAGTTGGACCTAGCTCCCATAGCTCTCACCATGTAGGGGTTTTGTCCGTGAGCCAGCTGGCAACCCATCTTGTGATGTAGGGGTTTATGTTTAGGCTGGTGAGCTTGTCTATAACACCAGAATGGGGAATGGTGTCAAAGGCCTTTGCGAGGTCTAGGTAGGCTGTGTGTACCACCTTTCCCTCATCTGTTGCCTTGGTAACCACCTCAAAGAAGTCAACCAGGTTTAGGAGGCATGATCTGCCCTCAACAAAACTGAACTGAGTAGGGTCTAGTGTTTGGAGGCTTCCAATGTCTCTGTTAATGAGTTCCATGATGATGTCCTCCATAGCCTTGCAAACCAAGATAGTCAGGCTTATAGGGCAATAGTTCCTGGGGTCTGTTGTGGCCCCACCTTTGTGGAGCGGAATAATCATTGCTGTGCACCACTCTATGGGTACATAGCCTGTGGAGAGGCTGAGTTTGAACAATGTGTTTAGGTGAGAGGTTAATTCGTCTTTGAGCTCATATAGGATGCAGCCTGGGATACCATCTGGTCCCATTGATGCTGTGTTTTTGGCTTTCGAGACAGCTGTTTTAAACTGAGTGTCTGTGATTTCAGGGGCTCTATATTCTTCTGGTATGGTTATGGGCCCTTTTGGGGGTAAGAGGGGGGTGAAGTTTGCACTGAACCTGTCTGCCAGCATGTTGGTGATATCGGTCGGTTCAATGTATTTTTTGCCATTCTGCACTAACTCCGAGCAGATCTGAGCATTGTCACTTAGATTCTTGACATAGCTAAAGAATGCCTTGTGGTTATCTTTGGAGTCCTTGGCAATTTTTCTTTCGAAGCTCGCCTTGGATAATTTTATGAGGGATCGTAGTTTCTTGCTGATACTGATCAGGGATGTCTTACCTTCTTGGGATTTTACTCTTTTTGTGTACTAGTTTCCTCCTTCTATTGTATAGCTTGTTTATGGCAGGGGTCCACCAGACTGGTTTCCTTCTTTTGGAGGAGTGAGTCTTGGTTTTGCTTGGGATAGCATAATCCATGCATTCTTGTAGGTGCCCATAGAATGCATTAGTAAAGGATTTTTGAGCTTAGACAGCATTATCTTTTAGCATGGTGGCTTTGAAACTTTCCACCTCGGTCTTAAGTAACGTGACGTTTGCTTTTGAAAAGTTTTTCATGGTGGTTTCCTTGACCGGGGGTGAGGGCGGAATGTGGATATCCAGAGTGATTTGTTTATGGTCAGATCTAACCAGCGAGGGTTTGACCTCCAGTGTGGAACACCGGTCGCCTATGTTGGTGATGACCAGGTCCAATATGTTGTCACCTCTGGTGGGAGTGTTGACCAGTTGATCCAGGGCATTTGAGTTTATAAATTCTAGGAAATGTTGGGCAAGGGAGTTAGTACTTGAGTAGTTCTCCCAGTTAATGTTTGGGTAATTGAAATCACCCAATATTAGGGTGTTTGGTAGGACCTTTATGTTTTCCAGTTTTTCCAGAAATGCGGAATGGGGGTCCTGGGACATGGTGGGTGATCTGTAGCAAGCTACAATATTTATTGCAGTTTTGCTCATTGTTAGTTGCACGTGGATGATCTCTGAAGCATCGTGCTGTGCCACTAACCTGGAGGTGTGGGTATCCTTGATGAATATGGATACACCCCCGCCTTTTGTATTTCGGTCTGGGTTCTTTGACCAAAATGTATGGTATGAGTTGTAGCCTGGTAGTGCTGGGGTGCTCTCTGGAGCCTTAAACCAGGTTTCTGTTACTGCACGTATATTGATTTTCTCCATACTGAGGAGTGCCTCAAGTGCATGCATTTTGAGGTTTAGACTTCTGGCATTGAGTAGCATTACCCTCAGTTTTTTGTTACTTGTGCTATTTATGGTTGTGGGTTTGTCTTTTCAGCCTTGCCTAAAAAAGGCACTATGGGGGTGGCAAGAGCCTTGGCCAGTATTTGAAAGCCTAAGGATGACAGGTGCAAGCCATCTCTAGCAAAGCAGTGTGGCTTGTCGAGCATGTCATCCCAGGTGGACAGACACTGGATCCCCTTTGAATGACACCAGAAACTTTTTCTTTATAGCATGACATCATTCTTGGTGAGGGCAGGATGCTACTCAGGGTCAGGGTCATACTGGCTTGGCTATGTGATCAGAGAGCTCTTCCATGTCTTTTTTCATGTAGTCCAGGAAGGTATGGCTCAGGTCATTCACACCAACATGGACAATGACAGAGTCATATTTGTACTTGCTCTGGAGTGACCTGATTGCTTGTGTTATGTGGTGGATCCTGGCACCCAACAGGAAGCTAACAGTAACCTTCTCTCTGTTCAGCCTAGTGAGTGGGACGTCAGTGTATCTGACTATAGAGTCACCTATTACTAGTGTGTTGGGTATGTTATTTTGCCTTAAGGGCTGTGATTGCATGGCACACTGATTTTGTGAAATATGTGTTTCATGGTTTGAGTTGGGGGGGGTGGAAGCTGCTTGGATGTCTGCTTTGGAGGAGATTTTTATTTAGAGCCTCTGAGTATGTTTTCGTGCATTTATGAGTGTTTTTTGCTGGTGCTGATTTAATGGGTCTATGTGAGACTGGTGGTATGATTCAAGTATTTTCCTTCTCCTCTTGATTGTCTGATCCAGTCTTGGGTTGGGAGAACGTAGCCTCCAGTTTGGCTGTATAATTGCATCTCTCGCATGTATTAGTGTTTGGTGGTAGGAGGAGAGGGTTGTTTGTATACATGAGGCAGTTGTAACATTGATTCAAAATGCCCAGATTCATCAGTTGTACTGGAGAGTACACCTGAAGCTGCCTTTTGGACATGCCTGGATAGGTACAGTGAACTGTTTTACTGATTGGCTGGTAAGGTCGAATAGAGAGCCTTGTCATTCTGTACAGTATAGGGGAGTCTAGTGCTAGGGTTTATAAGTGCTTGCTATGAGTTTTGAGCAAGTGCTAGGCTGGGAAATGAATGGCTTGAGTGCTTAAGTTGAAAGTTTGTCTAGTTCCAAGGGAAAAATTGAAGAGGAGACTTTGTGGAGCCAGGAATAGTTATACCCTTACTAACCGGCACTGCCTGGTGCGCAAAACCGGGCAAATGCAGTTTTTATAGCAGGAAAATGAAAGAGATAGAAATTAGCCCAAAATGGCCAATAAACTTCTAATTTCTGGGCTGAAACCACTCCTCCAGGGACAGATAGGCTGCTCAAAGCTCCCCTCTCTCACAGGTGAACAGAGAAACTTCCTTCTATCTAAGTAAGGTGTGGACAAACACAGAGACTTGTAACACAGCCCTGAATTCAGCACTAACCTGAAAACTGGACTATACTAGTTTAGAAAGACAGGAAACAAGTATATATATATATATATATATATATATATATATATATATATATATATATTTTTTTTTTTTCAGAAAATAAAGCAGATACAATCAAAAAACACTTTAAATGCTCAGAAAAGGATACTTATTGTTATATATCTCAGATCAAAGTAGTAGTTAATGCCCCTAGTAATAAAGTAGGAAGAAATACAAATACAGTAAAAGCAGATGAATAAAGTGCAATTTTTATATATATATATATATCTATATATATAAAACAAAAGAAAACGAACAAAATGATTTAAACAAGTTACCCAATTAACCAGAAAAAAGCTCTAAACTGAGCCCTGTTCCAGCAGTCTTTAATCAGACTAGGGTGCAGGGGAACCTTCTCCAAAAAAAGGTGACCTGGATCAGTGCTCAAGTTATACAAACAAAGCTGGAGTCAGCAGACCTGAATCTAGTGTATGCTACAGCAACAAGGCGCACCAATTTCAGAAATAAATAGTTCAAATAAGCAGGCACAGTAAGCCTGTGACCAGAAATTCCCAGCTCAGAAGGGCAGAATCCATCCTCTCCTCCCACAAGAGTGCAGACCACAAACCTTCTTAATGTAGAGTAACTGGCCTGAAGCCCAAGTGCTTAAACCAGAACTAATACACTTTTAGAATAGCAGACACTGAGCCCTCAATCAACAATTCCCAGCTTAGAAGCATGTAAACTACCTATCCTGCCACAACAGTGCAGACCACAAACCTTCTTAATGTAAAACAACTGGTATGAAGCCCAAGTGCTTAAACCAAAAGACTTAGAATAACAGTTACAATTTAATCAGGCTACTACCAAGCAGTAATAAATGCAGCAGAATAAATAAAATTGAGTACTTTTAAGAAGAGGCAATATAAATAAATATGAATTTTACTTGAACTAGACAAAGGTCAAATGACAATATAGTTGTGTTTGCCATTGTGTAAGCTTTAAGATGATATTTTGTAATACATTGTAAGTAGCATGGTTTTGGAATTATTAATACATATATGAAAAAGTAACATTTGATACCTAGAGGTGTCACTAGGATATAACTGCAGAAACACTTGGACAAATCACTTGGCTGTAATGAGTTAGTTTACTTCAAAAGAGGCTTGCTACTGGCATTCTTTTTGAAGCTTATATTATGTCTGAAACTCACATTTCCACTATCATTATTTAGCAAATAAACCCCCCACTGAGTTGTGATTTGTCAGAAAGGTCACCAACTTTATGACGAAAAGAACAACGTATGAGGCAAAAATAAGAGCATTCCATCAAGTTGAGGACAACTGAAAGCATTAACCCCCCTCACATATATACACGTATATATATATATATATATATATATATATATATATATATATATATAGATATATATACATATATGCATATATACATATATACATGCATACATACATATATACATACATACATACATATATACATACATGCACACATACACATTAACACACCATGTTTACCTATTTATGCATATGCTGTCAGTATCAGGTACCTGCAAAAAATAAATATGCAACATATATATATATATATATATATATATATATATATATATATATATAAAATATACTCCCGTATAAGTCTTACGTGCACTCTCAGTCTTGTGCTGTCTCAGTCAGTTGAATCAGCCTGCCTGTGCCCATGGAACAGGTTCCTCACTGCTTCATGCAGCAGGCTAGTATGATGCTTGTTCAGTGACATTTTGCATGCTTGTGGATGATAGAATTAGGTTAATGTCAGACTGTTTTTAAAATAGCCCAGAAAGAGGATTAAATCATTCATCTATTTTTTTTGTATTGTATCATCTTAGAAGTCTGTGCATGAAGAGTTCTGACTACCATAAGAATAAAGCAAGTCCAAAAGTCGACTATTATTTTTACTTTAAAAACAGTAGTTGACTTTCTGAAATGTTTACATCTAATCTCTTTCTTTTTTAAAGGAGAAGGGGCTGTAGCCCAGTATTCAGTACCACAAGCCATTCCTAATATTATAGTTCCAAATATCTCTAACCTTTGGCATCACTCCATAATCCCAACTAACCTTTTGTCCATAGAAGAATTACAGCATTCAGAAAAGGGATGTTATTTGACTTAAGAAATCAAAAATAACTATAGTGTGTCTATATTTTATATATATTTGCAGCTTCAATACTGAGGACAATTCAGGCAGAGTTTAATACTGACAGTCATGCACACTTTACACCAACTTATTATTCTGTTCAGCCTATATCAATTTATATTCAGAAAAAACACTAGGGCAAATGATCAGAATTAAACATTTGTATTGGCAACTCAAATATGTAGAGACACTGAAACAAATTTCAGGTGTTTACAATAATGTTAAGTATGCTTTAGAATTTTTAAATAACATTTGGCTGTAGTCGACCCAGAGTTATAGCAGTCATGTTGATGTGTCCCATTCCTGCAAAAAATGTGCTTTATTGGCTTTTAATGAACACTACTGAACACATAATCAGTAATTAAAAATTCATGACCAGCAGTTGGCCACCTTGTGGAATTTGCCCTTTTCCCCACTGTGCATTCTCAGGGTTGGTATATTTTTATTAGGGAGGGGTGTGTGGAGCAGGTTTTACAGTTTATTTTTTTGTGGTTGCTCGGTTGAGCAACCACTTGTTTGCCCTAGTGAAAATCTGAAGATTGTATTCGATAAATATGTGTTTGATGAATGGGTATTCTCTGAATAGCCATTTGACGAACTGATATAGACCCATGCCTAATTTGTTGTCCTTGACACCTCTTTATTAAATACAAAAACTGTTGGCCCTGCTGCAGTATAATTGCTGAAAAAAAGATTGGTCAGCCTTGAAGATTACATGTCTTTCCTGGTTACCACAACTGTCATAGCAATTGTTCTTTCCTACACCATGAGACAATTTCCTTACATATAACAATAATGGCCACTTATATGGTTTTTCTGACTATGCAATGCCCTTTTTGTAACTTGGTCCACAACATCATTTTAG
Source organism: Protopterus annectens (assembly GCF_019279795.1). Taxonomy (NCBI): domain Eukaryota; kingdom Metazoa; phylum Chordata; order Ceratodontiformes; family Protopteridae; genus Protopterus; species Protopterus annectens. Next base: position 114,827,689 of record NC_056728.1, on the reverse strand, counting down.
TTGTGACAAAAATCAAGACAATCAGTACCTTTTTCTCTCTCCAACACTCTGACGAGCCCCAGCTTTTTTCTTCTTGCCACGTCCTCAAAGGTAGCCAACCACTGATCAGTATACACCTCATGGATGAACATTCCTAGTGCTTTAATAGACACTTCACCACCATTTGTTCAACAGCAACAACTTGTCATATTGTTACTTCATTACATGACCATCATCAACCTCACAGAGCTTTGGCTTCCCTGCTTATTTCTTCTGTTGACCAGACAAATGCCTCAGGTCATGTACCTTGAAGTGCAGCTGCTGAGTCTCTAAGCAATAGTCTTCTAATCACCAGTTTACTAACATCATCATTACCAGGCTTTCATTCTACAAAGTGACACATGTCATCGTCTGTCTCATCATAAACAAGGTTCTTCCTCAGTTTTAGTAAAATTCACTCATTTTCTTTACTTACTTAGTTTGTTACTTCCATTTGTTTATCGGGAAATTGTGACTAGGTAAACAAGCCTTTTTTTCAGTGGAGGCCCAGGAAGAAAAGCTCCACAAGAAATAATAACAGTAGTACATATACAACATACAGAATGCCCAGGTAGCATTTAGCAGCATTACCAGAGGTATTTATAGTCTTACAATACAATATACAGAACACCCAGGTAGCATTTAACTGCATTAACTACAAAGTGAGGATAAATTAAGCAGATAATTATGAAATAAACAAGTATTTTTTGCAGCGATATGCATATTACAGCATTTGTACATCATGCTTGCCAAAATTAACAACTTTGATCATAATTTTAATTAAAACTAGATATTTGTATATTTGGTTTATAATACTTGTTTATTGATGATTGTATTTTTGAACATTATATTATTTGGAAAATAAAAAATTATTTGGAAAAAAAAACTAGATATTCAGAGTATCAAGAAGAAACTGCCATCGTTAGAGCACTGCACATGCACTCTGTCACATTATTCTTTAAAATTTAATAAAGGAGAAATCTGACGCCCTCACCTAAAACATACACCAGAACAAAATGATAGAGTTTCTTCTTGCCTACTATAGTAGTTAAGATGTGTATTGTTATATTTTAAATAATGTTCTAGAAAATGGCCACTGAAAAGTAATTTACATGGCTATTTCATACCAAATCCCATGTTGTATATTGCATGACAAAAAACTGAAATCTCCTGGTTAGTCTATACAGTAACCATTCATATTCAGTGCGCCAAACTAGATATAATTTTCCTGATCATCTTTAAAAAGATTCTAATGCTAAAATGCCAGACGATTTATAAACTTTATTAAAATAATGCCCACAACCTAGCTTTCTAGGTGGTCAAATTTGTCATCATTGAATGAAAGTTCATTTACGGTTATGGACGAAACAGTGGAAATGACGGGTGTATTCCTTATGTTCATGGATGCATATATATATATATATATATATATATATATATATATATATATATATATATAGGCTAATGACCACCAAGTTCTTTATAAGCCTAGCCATGTAACCCAATCCAATTGTGTCCCCATGAAACATGGGCATCTATTTGGAGGGGTATGTTAGCTAGGACATTACTAAAGGCTTAGTGGGGAGGTTTGTTAGTTAGGGAATATGTACTGCTGTCTATCAGAGACATGGGGGGGGGCAAACTGGGAGTAAATTTTTGATTTCCCATCCAGTGGTCAACATTATGTTTAAATAGGGTTGGGGGCATACTCCACTTCACATGGCTAGGGAGCATATTACAGAGCATGGGGATACATTGAGACATATCTGTCTCACCATCATGCACTACTTATGTTGCAAGCAAAGTTTAAATCCTTGGATCTAGTGTTTCCAGTGTTATTCCTTTTGTAGATGTACAAAAGATCCTTTGGAGCTGGATATGAGAATGCCTTGTATGCCAGCCATAGAGTGCCTACAATAATCTTTAGGAGACTGAGTATACAGACAGGGTTGTAAGGCAATATGTATAGGACAATGTATTTATACTCTGGATTCTCCTGGTAAGGAACCTATGTGGGCATTCCAGCTGTTGCATATGTCTGGTCAGGCACATGCCAAAAGGGTTATTAAACTCAAAGAAGAGTTTGATGATGGATGAGTAAAGTGGTACTATAACCTCCTTGGACCTAGATGGAATAACCTTGCTTATAAGTTGGGTGACATAGAATGATTTTTGTACTGCCTTGGTTATGTGTTGGTCAAAGGCCAGATTACTGTTTAGACTACTGGGTCAAGTCTTAGGGGTGTTTTATCAATGGAGTAATTAACCTGGGTAGACTTTTTCCCAAAAGGCACTATAATGTACTTCTTGGCATTGAGTTTTAGTCCATGACTTTGGCACGAATCATTTGTCTGTGTTATACCTTTTTGATGGATGTTAGTGTCATGGGGAAATCTATGATAGCTCCCAATTTGCAACTTGACCTCCTTAGCTGATGAAAAACAAGAAGAGGCCCAGCACTGAGCTCTGAGTAAGTCCTGTGATGACCAGTCTCTTGGTGGAGGTAGTCTCACCAGTCCTGGCTTCTTGGGTCTTATCTGTGAGCCAGCTGGCAATCCCGTGAGTTATGTAGTAATTTATGCCTAGTTTGGTGAGTTCGCTAACAATACCTAAGTAGGATATTGTATCGAACATCTTAGCCAGGTCTAGGTAGGTGGTATGTACTGTTTTACCCTTTGCCTTTGACCTAAGTAGGATATTGTATCGAACACCTTAGCCAGGTCTAGGTAGGTGGTATGTACTGTTTTACCCTTTGCCTTTGACCTAAGTAGGATATTGTATCGAACATCTTAGCCAGGTCTAGGTAGGTGGTATGTACTGTTTTACCCTTTGCCTTTGACCTAAGTAGGATATTGTATCGAACATCTTAGCCAGGTCTAGGTAGGTGGTATGTACTGTTTTACCCTTTGCCTTTGACCTAAGTAGGATATTGTATCGAACATCTTAGCCAGGTCTAGGTAGGTGGTATGTACTGTTTTACCCTTTGCCTTTGACCTAAGTAGGATATTGTATCGAACACCTTAGCCAGGTCTAGGTAGGTGGTATGTACTGTTTTACCCTTTGCCTTTGACCTAAGTAGGATATTGTATTGAACTTCTTAACCAGGTCTAGGTAGGTGGTATGTACTGTTTTACCCTTTGCCTTTGACCTAAGTAGGATATTGTATCGAACACCTTAGCCAGGTCTAGGTAGGTGGTATGTACTGTTTTACCCTTTGCCTTTGACCTAAGTAGGATATTGTATCGAACACCTTAGCCAGGTCTAGGTAGGTGGTATGTACTGTTTTACCCTTTGCCTTTGACCTAAGTAGGATATTGTATCGAACACCTTAGCCAGGTCTAGGTAGGTGGTATGTACTGTTTTACCCTTTGCCTTTGTGACCATCTTAGAGACGTCTATCAGGTTAAGTCTGCATGACCTTACATTAACAAAGCCAAACTGGGATGGGTCCAATTTCTGTAGGCTGCCTATGTCTTTTTCTTTTTATCATTTCCATAATTTGTTGCATATTAGACCATTCAGAATAATAAGGATATTGTTTCTGTGTCAGTTGATGGTCCACCCTTGTGATATAGTTTAACTGTTGCAGTTCTCCATTCATGTAGTATATAACCTCTTTTGAGGCCGCTGTTGAAAAGTGACTCAAGTGGTCCTGATAGGTCATGTTTCAACCTATTTTGGAGGCATCCAGGATATTGTATGGGCCCAGTTTTGGATATGTATCAAATGAATAAAAAGTTGGTGTCAGCTCCTGAAAACACTTCAGTTTACTTCAAATGCATGAAGCGAGAATAAATGTCAAAGACAAATAAGGTTACCTTTCCTTGTATTCAAACACAGTCTTTTCAGACCAAAACGAAATGCAATGAGCTCCCCTTGTATTCAAACTATGTATGCCACTATGACCTGCTCCCTGCTAATAGTTGGGGGGGGGGAGTAGGCTAGTAGGGGTTTCATGGAGGGAGACAGAGGGAGAGTGGAGGATGACGTTACAGATGAATTTGTCTGTCTACAGATTTGCTATGCCATTCTGCTCGGTAAAGGTGGTAGTATTTACCACCGGTTCAGCACACTGCTGTGTGTTACCTTTAACGTTTTAGACATGGCTGTAGAAGGCTGTAGAAGGCTGTAAGGAAGTCTATCTTGACCTCTTAGTTGGCCTTATTACATTTAATTAGGCCTCTTAGTTTCCTGTTTAGTTTAATTAGTAAGCGCTTGTCATTGTGAGAGTTGTTCTTTCTGATTTGGCCATGATTTTTTCCCTTTTGTTATATATTCTGTTAAGGTTGGGATTCCACCAGTGTAGTTTGCTTTGGGGGTTTGTTTTGGGCTTACTTTTAGTATAGTAGGTTCAGCTGTCTCTATGCAGTCACTTACATTGTTGCACAGGGTTTCTGTGAACAATTCTGCATAGGTTGTTGTGAACTCAGGGTTTGGAGAGGCATTACATTTTGACAAAATGTTGATAAATAGGATGTAATTTGCTTTAGAATAGTTCCTAACCATTGCAAGTTTTGCTAGGTTTTCCATTTTGACTTTTATTTCAAAGGAGACAGCTTTGTGATCTGACCTCACCAGTGTGGATGTGATGCGGGGGGGTAGATGCACTATCCGGTCAAGGGTATTTGTGGTAATAAAGTCCATGAAACATTGTACCTGCAATTTGGAGGCAGTGTATGTTTCCCAGCTTATAGAGAGGTAGTTAAAGTCTCCCCATGAATAGGGTATTTGGCTAGATTGTGAGTGTCCCCAGGAGGTCTAGATACAAGTTATGGCATTCTTAGGGCATACACGATGACCTATAGCTTGTTAGAATATGGTAAGAGACTTTATCTATGGTGAACTCCAGGGTATCATCCTGTCTATAGATGCCTACAACTTCCCCTTCCCTTTCACGTATCTGATTACCTCTTCTCAGGTTACACCACTGCAGGAATAACTATAAGTTTATTCTATCATCCAAATGAAATGATTTCACCACAACGTCTACGCAATGTTTTACTTTTAAGTTGTTAGATTAGCTACTAGCACCTTCATTTCCTTATTATAAATTGCCAATACAGGAGTACCTTCCAACACCAAAGAAAATGCATCACACCCGGAATTATTGGTCTATCCAAAATTTTAATTTTCCTTTAGATTCATGTTTTCATAAGTTCATAGGCTTGCTTTCTTAACAGGCCATTCTAAACCTAGCTGAATTCCATCACAAAGGTGAGAATCTAACACTTTACCTTGTGTTTGTAAGTCATATACCTTAACCATTATACCAACCCTCCAATCATGTTTGCTGTTGGTAAGATATGCAGAGATATGCACATTTTTAAATGTAATGTGCATGAGTGTTGGGGAAAGGAGGCAGCAATACAAGGTTGTGAGTAGAAAATGGAAGTGTCTGCATACAATCTAAGTCCATGAATACAGACTTGCGAGCATTGCATTTAACTCCTTAGCAAGTTCTGACTAATACAGAGCTATACATTCTTGTAGGCTGCAGAGCTTTACAGACACTTGGATGATCATTGCATGCATTACTTTAGGTTTGCTATATCCATGACTCAGACACTGCGTGGTGTGATGGGCTACATTACTTAAGCTGGTAGTCATGACCCCCCCCCCCAACATACACACAAACACAGGTCAATTCTGAACAAAAAGAAGAAAAAAAAATTCCAACAGCAAGAAGAAACTGCAGGTTTGTGCACTGTGCAAGCAAAAAAAAAAAAAGCCAAGGCTTTTCTTGTATCCTTTATGTCTGATAGGTGATGGGAAAAAATCATTACATCAGAACTAAAGAAAATGGACATATCCATAGTACACCAAATGAATTTTACAACAACTATGACCTTGGTCAATATTTCTTTTTCTTTCATTTTTTCCATGTGGCTATTGTATACCTCCGAATTAGACTCATAAAAAATAAAAAGCATTTGGATGATATGCCCATTTAGGCCTTGCCAGGATCCACTCTCAAACCTTACCTCCTTTTTCAAAGAGTAATAGGCCAGTCATACTGCAGGTGAATTTATGAATACCCATCCAATTGCCTAAGTCCTTCTTAAAGGAAGATAGTGTGTCACACTGCTTGATCTGGAGAGATCCTATGACAAATCAGTCTCTTTACTGTGATTTATTTACTTGGTGAAGCAGATTTAGATCTCTCTTGTTAGTGTTTGCCATACTTGATTTGTAGAAAAATAAGAGGGTTTGGAGTGCTGAATGCCTAATGTCCCAGAAGGTAAGGCACAGATCAGCCCTATGAAGTTTGTAAGACATTGACTAAATGGATAAGTCCTCCATCCTCTCTTGCTAGCTCATGTCTTTTAGGCTCCTGATCTTTTTTGTCAGCAATATTTGTGGTCCTTAACACTATCATGTCTATAGTAAGGTACATGACTTGAGACCTATACTATGTCTAATAAGATACAACACAAAGAGAGCATTCTATACAATGATCATACTGATCAGTGCAGAATATAGAGAGATAAGGACTTCTTTGGATTTAGAGGAAACTTGTGATCAACCGTGCCAGAGAGAAGAATTTTTTAACCACAGTACCAACAAGATGACCAAAAGAGATGGAATTATCTTCCCATGTTACAAGATGTCTTATAACATCTTCTTTTTGGAGACAGATATTTTTTGTACTATAAGCTGGGTGGAGAGTTTGTTTACCAAATGCAATAGCGTTGCATTTTTTTAGCATTTATTTTTAGCCAATTTTCAGGGCATCAATTATTAACATGTGCAAGTTTGCTTTGTATCTTCTGCATTTCAGAAGGGGATTTGAGTATAACACCCATTTTACAATCATCAGAAACCTTGGTTAACTAGAGTTCCTCATTTTTGTTTTGGAGGACAGAGAAATATATATATGCCAAAAAGCATAGGTTCTAGCATGAAATTCTGTAGGATAGCACTGTTCACCTGAATGCTCTCTGATGACACTCCTGCCACCCTCACATTGTGGGTCCTGTCCCACACCCAATCTGCTAGCCATCTAAATACACAGGGATTAATTTTTAGTGCTTTTATCTTGCTAATAATGTTTGCATGTGGTATGGTATTAAATGTTTTGGTGAGGCCAAGATATGCTGCATGGACAGTGTGACCACTGGCTTATGTTATCCTCTCAAAGAATTCACCAGATTTATTAGACAGGATCTACCTTTAAGAAAGCCAAACTGCTGGGGGTCAAGTCTTATAAGATTTTTATATCATATTTTATCAGGTTAGTTATGATACATTTCATGGCCTTGCAGATGAGGCTCATCAGGCAGAGGGGTCTGTAATTCCTAGGGTCCATGGTGGAGTCACCCTTATGACGTAGTATTACAACTGCTGTGTTCCATACCTTAGGGACAAAGCCGCTGGACAAGCTCAAGTTGGACAAATGAAAGAGTGGCTGAACCAGTACATATTAAGTGTCGTTCTGCAGGCAACCTCATGTGTAATCAGGTCCCATACAGGAAGCATTTTTTTTTTGTTCTGGAGTTTGAGATCCTTAAGAATATGTATAGGCTTTGTATAGATATCTCTCAGGGTAAATTTAAACATATATCAATGCATTCAAGTTAAAATGCATTTCCTTTATCTTTACTTGTGCTAAAGTTAATTGATTTAGGAATTTATTCTGTATGCCTGCACAAAGTGATTGCCTCCTGCTTCTGCAAGATATTATATGTTTGTAGGTGAGTACTAGATTAGCTTCCCTGAACAGCCTTTTTGAACCTAGCTGACAACCCGAGGTTAGAATCAAATGAAGACCTTGGCCATTATGGTCAACCCATCCACAAATGGAGTACCTAGAGGAAACCCAGTCATGCATGGGGAAAAACCTACAATCTCCACAGAGACAGTGAACAGATGCAGATATCAGGATTGAATCACATATCCTATAGCTGTGAGGCAGAGATTTGAACCCTTCAGCTACAATGCTCTCTGACTTCTTTGCTGTCCTCCGATCCCCAATTTCCAAGCCACCCCATATCCTTTCATTCAGTCCTTCTTAACTCCACCCACAATTTAAACTTTATCACCACTAAAAGAAATATTTTCTTTTCTTTTTTTTTATTTCATTATCGGTACTAGCTTTTGTTGAATAGGAAAGTCCTACTGAGCAGTGTCTATTTTCAGAGGAGGCCCACTGAGGAAACCTCTTCAAAATTAAATGAATATATAATTAGTAAAATTTTTACCATAGAGTTTAAAAATGGATTCCGTGACAATACTTTATACAAATATATTCATGTCAACAATTATGCAATTTTATAACATGAAGTAACAATATATTAAATAATACTGTAATCTGCACACCATTCTCCCTACCCTCACTACAAACCATCCCTCATGAGTCATTATCTTCTATAGAAACCTATCTCGCTCACAACTCCTAAACCCCAATAAAGCTAAACTAATGCACTTTACCCCTAAATCCTACACAGACACATACTCCAACTTACCTATCCTCTCCTCTCAAAATGGAAAACTAGAAATAATCTCACAAACCAAATTATTAGGGGGTATCCTTGATGATCAACTTAAATTTGACAAACATATTCAATACCCAGTGAGAAACACTCACTATAAATTAAGGCCTCATTTGCCCAGTTTCTAACTTTCGTACTGCACAATAATGTGGAATAGCTAATACATCCTATCTCCTGTCAAGCTTACCTTCTGCCTCACCTATCCTTATAAACATTAACTTAACATCAATCCACAAACTAAAACAGTATTGTAACAGAACTGCTAAATTTGCTACCAAATTCCCTAACTGAACTTAGTGTTATCTATCACTCAAACAACTAAACGGGTTCAAATTTGTAAAAACATCAGCTATGCACAGTTAAAATGGCACATAGAATACCCCACTTTCCTGATAAATGCCCTTCCCTTATTCCACTCCTACAATGGTACATCTCCAAAGGTTCCCTTTGCTCATAAGACTCAAATCGCACAAAACATGTGCCTTTTATCTAAATTGTCTAACTCCTTCCCTACCACTAGTAAGGTAATATCCTCTCCATCTGCTTACAAAATCAAAATAAAGAACTTCCTATTTAAATCCTAGTACTGCACATGTTCCAACTCACTTAGCTCAACTCGTCGTTATGGCTCTTGCTTTTCTTCTACAGCTATTCTTATATTACATCTAAATTTTGTTTCCTTTAATTCCATTCTTTCCTTCTAGTCAAGTCTGCCCTTTAACATCCTGGAAACCTCCAATGTTGTTCTGCTTTCCAAGTTCAAACTGTTACTTTCCACTAAATCCCTCTCTGCAAATGGCTCCAACAATCTTCCATTTTATAATGTCTCCTTGCTCTCCTGTCTCTTGCTAATTATATTTTTTCCACATTCATTAAACCCCTCCCTCCACATCCCTACTTCTGTTTACATACTAAGTATCTTACATTGCTTTGAAACTATTCACTTCCCTTTCCTCTGATAACAATCATTGTGTTGTTGATAATTTTGTCATGCTGTATTGTATTATGCTTTTCTGTATTGCCTATATATTTTCTTTTTATTGTAACAGTGTGTAATTTTGTAGAACTTTTCCCCCTAGGCCTCTGCTGCAAATGGATCTTGTAAGGCCCAGTCAGACCATCTTGGTAATCAAACACAAATAAATAAAACAAAACTAAGATAAATAAATACATTTGTATAGTATTTATTTGATTTGTTGAACATCACTTTTTTTTCTTTAACAGATCCTTATGAGTAGAAACTATTACATGCTTCTTTTCATTTGATAAATTCTTATTGCATACAGGAGTAATATTATTAATGACCAAAGTAAAACATTTGTAGCATAATATAATAGTTAACTATTGGAGATGCTCTACTAAGGGAGAAATAGCTTACTGTAGCTTAACTTTGTCATAAATAAAGTAGCAGCACATTTAGCACAGCCTGCTCTCAACAGGCTTACTAGAAGTAAAACTTCAGTACCTACATCTATTAAGTATAGGTGTGTATTGTAGGTGCTGCATGAATTACACCTTAGTGCAACTTAACTGAGATAAACATTAAAAAAACAATGAAATAAAAAACAGCTTTTGGCTTCAGCCAATAATGTTAGCTTCCTAGAAAGGTTAGCAAGTTATCCTCTCACACAGAATAAACAGTCTGCCAGAACACTTCACCAAGACTTTGCTGTAACAGTAATTCATTTATGGTAAAGTGAGGGGAAAACAGTAGATTCAGCTCAATGCAGTATTAATGAACTTAGGCAACTGTAATAACACAGCACTTCAATTTGCAGCAAAGAAAATAAAATAAAATTAGCGAAACTATTTAAAATACCATAAAAACAGCAGAAATCAAAGGGCAACAGTAAGTACAGAACAAATAAAGTACTTTCTTTTTTGGCTTTAAAATAAGGTCAAAATGTTACTTTTACCTTATTCAAGCATGCGCACATTGATTTCAGCCCAATGATGTCTTCTAACAAAGACACCAAACGGGCCTCATATCTAAGAATTTCAGAAATCCATAGAAAAACACAGCGTTTGGCTTCAGTAATTAAACAGTAAGTAAATAATAAATACTAGAAGCACTACATTTACTTTTTGCCTCCCCTCCAACACACACACCCATTTTAACTACTTATGTTGTTTTACTGATATTTAAGCAGTTTTGCTCATTTCTTTTGTTTTCTTTGCAGGAAATTGAAGTGTTGCATTTTTATAGTTGCCTGAATTCATTAAGTACAGTGATGTTTCCATGTGCCAAATCTATTTTCCCTCCAGCAGTTTAGCTGCTATCTGAAAAATAGTGTTGAAGCAGCTTAGCAATGTGCAGATAATAGCAGTAGCTGTGGGGTATGAGCTAGCTTAGGGAGGGAGTGAGGGAGAAGTAATGGGAGGCTTGTTTTTGGTAGCAGCTTGACTAGCGTGGAGTATGGCAGGAGTAGAGCCAGTGTTTAGCTAGATGTTCCTTGAGGAAGCATTTGAACTCATGGTAGTTAGGAGTTTTAGCTATAGGCTGAGGAAGAGTGTTCCATAGTTTGGCAACATTATGAGAGTAGAGTGAGGAACCTTGTGCATTGTGGGCATGGGTAATCTTTAACATTAGTTTATTAGAGGATCTAAGTGATCTAGGATTTATATTGGCTTGGATTAGGTTACTAAGTGCAGGATAGTTGTTAAGTTGGTTAATTATTTCCTGGAATACGGATAGTTGGTTTAAGTTTAGGAGGTTTGGGAGTTCTAACCAGCTGAGTTGGGAGAGTACTGAGCAGTGGTGTGTTCTGTAAGGGTGGCCTGTAGCGAATTTGGCAGTTTTGTTTTAGCAGGATTCTAGTTTACTTAGGTCCGATTTATGCAGATTGGTAAATAGCTGGGATCCATAGAGGAGGGTAGAAAGTAGTTGAGGGCGGGCAGTGGCTAGTCTGGCACTTTCACTCAGGTAAGGTTTAACTCTATATAGGGTGCCTAGTCTGAGTGTACCTTTTTAATGGTGATGGAGATGTGGCTATCAAGCCTTAGGTTATCATCAACTGTGACACCTAGGAGTTTGGTTAGGATGGTGGGTTCTATTTTGGTTCCATTTGTCGAAAGAATTGTTAGTGGGGACTGGCATATTTTGGGTTTATTACCATTGAAAATAAGTAGCTCGGTTTTGTTTGGGTTCAGTATAAGTTGATGGTTAGAGAGGTATTTTTCTGTATCCTGGAAAGATGTCTGCATTTTTGTTTGTAGTTCCTGGAGGGTAGGGGCTGAGCAGATAAGTGTGGAGTCGTCAGCGTACTGGACTATGGAAGCTAGTTGGGTTGCAAAGTTGAGGTTGTTGGTAAAAATTGTAAAGAGTAGGGGGTCAAGTAAGGATCCTTGTGGTACCCCTATAGAGATGGGAAGAAGGGGAGAAAAAGTGTTTTCTCATTTGGTGACTTGCCGATGGTTAGAGAGGTAACTGTGGAACCAGGACAGGGCAGATGTATTGAGGCCATAGGATGACAGTTTGTTGAGTAGGATTTGGTGGGAAACAGTGTCAAAGGCTTTTGACATATCAAGGAACATGGAGGAGACAATCTGGCCTTCATTTGTGAGACCTTGGATGGTGTTAGTAAAAGACAGTAGGGCAGTGCAGGTGCGATGATTTGGCCTAAAGCCATGTTGAGTGGGGAAGAGGAGGTTGTGATTGAAGAGGTGGGTAAGGAGTTGGGAGTGAATGCATTTTTCTAAGATTTTGGCTAGAGGAGAGAGGATGGCTATGGGATGGTAGTTTGTTAGTTATTTAGAGGGACCACCTTTATGTAGGGGGATGATGTGAGATATTTTCCAGAGAGAGGGGACATATTCTTCTGAGACTGAGTGGCTGATCAGTATGGATATGGGATAGGCAAGTGAGGGTGCAACTATTTTAAGGAATTCATTAGGTAGCTGGTCTGCTGCTAGACAGTAGGGTCTGAGTTTGGAAAGTTGTGTTTTTATGTAGCTAGTTTGTATTGGGGTAAAGGAGAAGGGGTTGGGGTAATATGATGAGGGAGAGGGTACAGTGAGAGGACGATTAGTCTGGTTATCAAGGAGTGATGTGATAGTGCTTATAAAGTGGATGTTAAATTGTGTCTCTATTGGGCTTGTTGCATTAGAGGTAGATGGTGGGGGGGGGGGGTTGGAGTATGGCTTCGGTTAAGGAGATTATTTATGTTTTGCCAATGTTTTTTGTGGTTGTTTTGGTGGATTTGTTGATGTGATGGGAAGTAGTTTTGTTTGTCTAATTTTATTTGTTTCTTAGCCTGGTTTAGAAACTGTTGATATGCTGTGAGGTTTGTTCTATCTTTGTTGTTGTGGTAAGCTAACCAAGCCCTGTCTGTACATTTCAGAAGTTTTTTGGCATCTTTTGTTACCCAGGGTATGTGCTTAGGTTTTGTTCTTATTTTTCTTGTGGGTGCTAGTTTATTTAATATTATAAGGAAGGTATTGTTGAAGTACTCTACTGCCTGATTGAGTGGGAGGTTTCTAAGTGGGGACCAGTTACTTTGCTAAGTAGTAGGTTGAATGTGGAGGGATAAATTTTTTTATTTCGGATAACCTTATATATTGTGTTGGTTTGTGACTGGATACATTTTATGTACAGGAAGGTAGGAGAGTGGTCACTGAGGGAGTCTGGAAGGTAGCCTGCTAGGTAACCTAGGTTGGGTTTGTTAGTCAGTATCCAGTCTAGTGTAGACTGCTTTTTGGAGTGCTTGTCTAACTGGGTTGGACATGACATGGTTTGGGTGAAGTTGAAGAGGTTTAGGAAATTGGAGGGGTTGTTGGAGCTACAGGAGTGCCAATCTAGTTTGAAATCACCTAGGATGATAGTTTCTTGATTAAAATCTGATGACACCCAAGAGAGTAGATATGCAATGATGGGTAGGTTATTGTCAGGGGGGAGATAGGTGATTATGATGATAATAGTTTTGTTAGGGTTTATTACTAACGAGTTGTCAGGATTTCTGAGTTAGGTAGGTCAGGAGGGGTACAGTTAAATATTTCAAGTTTGAGAGTGTCTTTATACATAATGGCAACCCCACCACCCCTTTTGTTTGGTCTGTCTAACATTATTATGTTGTAAACATTTGTACTTATGCCTTTCTCTTTAATGTGAGGCTTTAACCAAGTTTCTGTAATTGCTGCAATATCTGGTTGATAGGTGTTTAGGCTAGCATGGAATTCAGCAATTTTATTTACAATGCTACAGAGGTTAAAGTTAATGAAGAGTAGGTCGGTGTTGTTGGTTTTATGAAGTGGAGGGAGGGGTGGTGGGTAGTAGTATGGTGATTGGGGGTTGATGGGAGCTTGGTAGGGGAAGATGGTAGGTAAGGTGGGGTGTGGGTGTGTGGATCTGAGTTTGGGTGGATGTCGGCCTGGAGTTTAATTTGTATTAGATTGTATAGAAGTACTTGTCTAAGTTTATTAGTGAGTTTTACATATCTGATATTTGAAGGGTTATTACAATGAGTGGGCAAAAGGTTGAAAGGTAGGAGGAGAGAGGTAGGTGTGTTGAAAAGATGTGAACTAATGCTATTATATGTGTGGCTGGGATTGTTGGTGGAGGTGAGTGGATGACAGTGATGGTGAATGAATGGAGGGAGGTGGAGTTATTCATGAAGTAGAACAGGTGCATTAGCAGAGTATTAGTTAGAAGGGAGATGAGAAAAGACATAGTGGAAGGTTGCATAGGGGTGTGTGGGGGTGTAAAGGAAGGAGGAGTTTATGGAAGGAGTTGTTTATTTGGGTGGTAGTAGTATGGGTGTGGCTTGGCTAGGTATAAAGCTAATGAAAGAAGGGTGTGTGGTAATGGGGTAGGGAACAGTGTGACCCCGAGCACAGCGAGGGTGAACAGAGCGGGTCAACCCCTGCTAGAAATGCATGCCAATCAGAAACAATCAGCCGCTTAGAACCAGTTTGAGGATGTACCTTTACAGCTACGGTAAAGTATTAAAAAGTAAAAATGAAGACAATAGAGAAGGTGTCTACTACTGAAATAGCTCATAGTGCTGAGACTAGTAGCTATCTTCCCTTTTTATTAAAATCTTATTTGTTTTTTGTTTTATTTTTCTTAGTCCAATTAGTGTCGAAGGTCTAGCAGTGGTTGTGCAAGAGTAACTTTACACACTAAACACTTTATTTGTGGCCAAATATGAACGCTAAAAACAAGGTAGGAGGGTCAATTGGCAACTGCAGAAGGGACATTATGGGCTGAGTGAGCTTGGGTGATTTAACTAAAAACAGGGTGAGTGTTATGTGGAGAAAAAGATTAGAAATAGAAGGGAAACTAGACGGATAGTCTACAGGGTGTCTCTGGTGGCGTGCTCACTATGGAATTTACAATGTTAGTTAACAACAAAGTTACATCAGTCACTTGAAACACAAGCACATACTTAGTTGGCAATATCGACATGCTGTTTCAGGGTTACATGCACCAGATCCATTTTAGCATTGGCTGGAGATCAACAGTTTTATCACTGGCCTGATAAGGTATTGGAGAGGTTGACTTTTGTAGGGATACAGCTGGAAAAGTAAAAAACAGACATAGAGGTTGGTTAGGTAAAACTAGGATTATTGTAGGGCATGGGCAGGTTAACAAGATGTTAAATAATAGGGCACAGCTAGGTTATACACTGTGTAGATCACCAAAGAATTATCTGCCTGGTCTTATGGCTATATGCGTTTGCAACAATTAGTTAAAGGTTATGATGGTATATCAGACCCTTGCAGTTACACTATCAATCAATGGGATTCTATGAAGAAATAATCACTTGAAGACATAGTGTGATAACAGCATTACAGCGTACTGCACATAAAAATAATTTGCACACTTCTTATGAATCAGCTAAGAACACATACATTGCTGAACTAAGGGATCCATTTTAAAATAAGGGTAGATGACTCAGAAGTACGTTATCTTAGTAAGGGGACTATCAGGTTTACCAGCATACTATTGCTTTATAAGACTGCATTTGGCATTATTTATACAGTACTAGACTTGATGTCATTCATGGAGCACAACTCAGCATGACTGCTTATATGTGAGCAAAAATAATGTCTTAGCATACAGTTATTAGCAGCTAATACAAAGTAACGTCTTAGCACACAGTTACTAGTAGGTAATAAAAACATTTAAAGACTAGTAGCAGTAGTAAGAACATGTAGCTTGAATTCAAGTGTGGTGACTTTGCATGTGTATAGCATCTACAAATGTACACGCAGCAGTAGAACACTTACATGGGAGCATGCTACACCAGTTGGATAGAGAGAAATGGGGCCCGCGGTTACAGGTAATTATTATAACCTTCCACCGGATGTTAGGTGGCAGGAGGAGGTGTACAGGCCCAGGATAGAGGCTATAGAAGTAATTAAATGCACCCCCTCACTAGAAATGCATGCCAATGAGAAACAATCAGCCGCTTGGAACCAGTTTGAGGATGTACCTTTACAGCTACGGTAAAGTATTAAAAAAGTAAAAATGAAGACAATAGAGAAGGAGTCTACTACTGAAATAGCTCATAGTGCTGAGGCTAGTAGCTATCTTCCCTTTTTATTAAAATGTTATTTGTTTTTTGTTTTATTTTTCTTAGTCCAATTAGTGTAGAAGGTCTAGCAGTGGCTCTGCAAGTGTAACTTTACACACTAAGCACTTTACTTGTGGCCAAATATGAACGCTAAAAGCAAGGTAGGAGGGTCAATTGGCAACTGCTGAAGGGGCAATATGGGCTGAGTGGGCTTGGGTGATTCAACTAAAAACAGTGCAAGTGTTATGTAGAGAAAAATATTGGAAATAGAAGGGAAACTAGATGGATACTCTACAGGGCATCTCTGGCAGCATGCTCACTATGGAATTTACAATGTTAGTTAACAACAAAGTTACATCAGTCGCTTGAAACATAAGCACATACTTAGTTGGCAATATTGGCATGCTGTAAATTCAGCTTCACCATTAACTTTAAGAGCTCCATAAATACTATAAAAAGTAAAAGTGAAGTCCAGCAGTGCAGCAACATGAAATAAAAGTGCCTATTACCTATAGCAAATGTGAAGCATTATCTGAGTAAATACAGTCTGGCTAAGACAAAACACACTTATGCAAAACAAAACAAATAAGGGTGGGTATTCAAAATAGCTAATGCTTAGGCAAAGTACTAATTTCACCCAGCTAGATATTTTATTTTACCTTATGTCACAGAATATGGCTAGATCTGCAGCTGTACAGTTTTACAGCAAATGCATATATATATAAGAGGCATTTTGCCAGTTTAGCAACTCACTGCTTTTCTATGATGATTCTACTGTCCTGCATCACAAGTGTAACTATTCTGCTCCCTGTGGCCCGGCATGACATTTTCTTCACTGGCCGACCTGAAGTGCTTTGACTGACCCTCCATTAAAGAAATATATTTGGCACCAAAGCCTTTGAATGACAAATGGACCATCTTTGACTTTCTTCACCCTTTGTCTTCTAAACCTTATCTTGTCTTCAGTTGTACTATACCAGCTCTAATCTGTCTGTGAACAGGTAGTGCATACCAAAACACACATCAAACTACCTCACTGAAGGTTTTTTTTTTACCTTTTTTGCCACAAGATGCCAAGCTTCCGATGTATTACTCTAATAATTTGCAGGATTCATTACAGCTCATTTCTTCTTGTTTCTAAAAGTAACCCTCCTTCCTGCCATCACCCCAACACTATACTTATTCTCTTCTAATTACAACTCGGTAGATACTACTTCTTACTGTCATTAAATGAAACATCATACATAGCTTTTATTTGCTATGCATTTGGATTATGCTTTTAATACAGCTATTCACTGGTTCAGTTATTGTACCACAACCCTAGTTGATGGGCTATATTAATTGCTTTGTTGTGCTGTTTGTTTTTCCTCATATTTACAATGAACTTTCTGCTATGAAAATTAAAATTATGTTTCAATTAGGACTACCTTGGATTACACTATAGAAAGGAACCTGTGACTAAGAGGGTGTTGAATAAATAAACAAACTTATGAATGAGGAAATAAATGCATGAATGGATGAATGAATAAATACATTTCTTGAAACTTCTTTGCTCATTCACTAAGCACCCTTGTTGGATCTCAGAAATGTCTACACTGCTTTTTTCCTAGTGTTCTGGACCATGGTTCTCGAACAATCTATATTTTGAATGAATTGTCATTTGCATATGGAATTAACTTATTCAGTTTAATATGAAATCAGCTATCTCACAGGCCAGGTTCTTCTTGTACAACGAGTTGTAGTACATCTCTTGATTCTGATTGGATGAGATTGGGTTGAACTTTGATTCGGTATGTGACCACCACCCATGGCATATTTTTGTTGGTAGTGTGTTCATAAACAGATTTCATCTTGACTTAATTTATTTTATGCATGTCTCATATAAACATAATATTTCATTATTATACCATGATCCCCCCAAAACGTGCACGCTGATTGGCCAGCGTGCCCGTTGTAAATCGAATTATACTAATGGAAAAAGGTCCGGTCGCCCGGACTTTTTTCCATTAGTATAACTCGTTTTTTTAAAACACTGTCTCGCTATGTTAAATGGGTTTAACATAGCGAGACAGCTTTAAAATAAGCAACGGATCTCCGTTGCTTATTTTAAAGCTGTCTCGCTATGTTAAACCCATTTAACATAGCGAGACAGTGTTTAAAAAAAAGCAACGGAGAAAGCAAGATCTCCGTTGCTTTTTATGTTTAAGCTATGTTAAATGAGTTTAAATAGCAGACACAGTTTTAAAATAAGCAACGGAGATGTCCGTTGCTTATTTTAAAACTGTCTCGCTATGTTAAACCCAATTAACATAGCGAAACACTAAAAAAAAAGCAACGAAGATCTTGCTTTCTCCGTTGCTTTTGCCCACAGCTCTGATGTACTGCGCAGGCGCGCAGTACATCAGAACTGCCGTGGATGCCAGACATCTGCGGAAGGGCAGTAAACAGGCATTATACTATGCCATTATTTAAGAAAAGTAATAGTTTCTTTTCTTAAATAATGTCATGGTATAATAGCAATAACCCACTTCTGGATGTGGGTAATGCTAAATTTACCCACGGTTGGCTTTGTTGCAGTTATGCTGAGTGGGAGGTAATGCTCTATACCAATGACTTAGGATGGGATACTATAGCAGATGACTAAACTAATGAGGTTGATTCAGGAGGCATAACAGTAGGTGGAATCTGCATGAAACAAATTCAGATACTATTGTCTTTGTCAGTATGTTTCTTTTCAGACTATCATATATTCGCACTTCATTTTTAATTCTAGTATTAATCAACTCCCTGTAACTTTGCATCTGGTTGATTTATTTATTTATTTTACATTTATTTACTGGGAGTGCCTGACTGAACTCAACAGGCCCATTTTCAGCAGAGGCCTGGGAAGAAAAGCTCCAAGTTATATAGTAAATAGTGATACAGTTGAATTGAGTGAAAAAGAAAAAAAAAACAGACAACAGTAAAAGAAATGCAGTAAAAGATGATTAGTCACAGATATTACAGATTATAAATGTTATACATAGGATGTATGGCATAAGAACAAGACCTTAATGTCTACATACTTAGGAGGTGTGGTGGTCACCTCACCAAATTAAATGATTACAATAAAGACATACTGTAATAAGCCGGAGAAATGTTCAAATGGAAAAATAGAGAAATGAACACCAGGGAGGACTATTGTAGGATGAACCTGCTCGAAGTTTAATAGATTACCGAGGGGGTCAGCCTGGTGTTGATGTTTCTATTGATTCTCACATTGCTATTAAATACTATGGATTAGGCTCCAGATGCATGCAGCTTATGTAACATGTGAAATATGTAATGTTAGATAACTTCACATGTGATTAGCCAAACAAAATGGCCTGAGGAGACTCATAAAGTCAAACACAATAATGAAAAAATACCACGCAAGGTATGGAAATAATTCAACTTAGTGCAGTTTTTAAAACTACTATCATTATATAGTGGTTTTAAGGAGGAATGTCATACAGAATATTTATCAGCCTTGCAGTTCTACTGTACTGCCAGTGGGTGCAGATGTAAAGGTGATGTTGCAACACTAAAATACAAAATTGACTGCAATGAATGCAAGTAAAATATTTATTATTAGTATTTCATTTATGTGAAACTATAAATGTATGCCAGGTATTTGGAAATAATCTTTTAGCCAAGGTTACCTAGTTATGCTCTCATTATCAAAAAGTATTACTGGACCTTCAGTATGAACCTGCGAATCCAGGAAACAAATGTTCATAATACTGAGATAAGAGCATTTCTAGACAGAGCAATCGTCCTATGTACCCTTTATGTTTTTGAAACTGTGAGAAAAGTCAGAGTAAGAAGTAAGTAGTCACTAACATGAGGATAACAAGTTTATTTCATTTACAGAACATTCTGAGGCAAGGAATGAAATCTAGACCCTCAGAGAGATAGCTGTAGTAATTTCAGCCATTGTGCCAGAGAGCATCAATATGTAGGACAGATTCTAATCTCTATCTACTGCAGATACCGTGCTCAGTCACAGTCTGTTACTTTAACCTTTAGGTTACGTTTCTATTGCTGCTCTCCACTTTAACTGTATACAGGAAAAATAGTGCAGCAGTTTATAGTTACAGATAATGTAGTGACCATATCATTAAGTTTTCATGCAGTATCCCATGTCCCAACAAAGTTAACCTCCATCAAGGGTCATTTTTAGATGAAACTTGTAATAAGGTGAGTGGATATAAGGCAGGACAGTTACTCAGCTCTGAATGCTATTCGATGCCAGTGCACGAACACAAAGAAGCAGTACTGTTTCACCATCAACCTTTCTTTCTGTCTCTGCTTTCAAAATAACATCATGTAACAAAAGCTACGGCATATATGGTCAGCTCCTCACTAAATCCCAGGCTCTGGGCACAAATGCAGTAAGTTGCTGTGATCACTTATATCTTTTTCTTCTGAAGCGATTTTCATTTGCATATTATATTTTTTACAACTTTTATTTTATCACATGTTCAGTAACATCCATCTTCCAAACTGTTTACATTGACTATTCTATTTCATTACTAGAGACTCAGTTTCAGATAGTATCTCTGTCATATCCTTCAGATATTCATTTAGAAAAACAAGGCTCATAGGAGTCAGTTCTCATCCAGTTGTGATTGTTGCTTTATATTTGCCATAAATTTACCTGGGGCTCACATGGTATCTGAAGATGGCATTGGTACAGTTGACTTCTGTGCAAACACTTTTTCTCCTGGCTTCTAGAAGGTGGGGGATAATTCCTGTACCTGTGTTAATTCTACTATGTGGTGCCTCTTTGCAGCAAGTATCTTGAGGCAATTAGTCCTCTCTTCCCATATCAGTGCATTATGGCCTGTGCCTATTCTAAGCCAGAGAACAGCTAATAACTTAAATAAGACAAACAAAGGAGTTATTTGCTGAGTCCATCAGTATCAGCAGCAAGTATTCAAAGAAATATAACCTTAACAGAAGTACTACAACCTCAGATTTGGTTACATTTACCAAGCGAGGGGGGAAGGTGGGAGGGTCTCCCTCTCAATCATTTTTTTGTGACAGAAGTATTTAATTTACGTTATTCACCAAACTTCCATTTAGTCTATTTCCTTTTCATCATGTGTTGTATATCCATAACTGCCTCATCAGTACAGGGAGAGGAGATACAGTCATTCTGTCTGCTAAAAATATGGGCAAATGATTTTACTTTATTTATTGTGGTTTAACTGACTAATAAGAACTGCCTGTTTTAACGTATGAGCTAGTAAAGTTAATTTATTTTAGTTATGATAGTTGATCAAGTTACATATAATACAGAAAGCAATGTTAGCTCTGCATGATGTTATGTGTTTGCAATTCACAGTCTTAATGTTATTCTGCCAGCTTCAAACCATAGTCTGCATTAAAAAATGCTATGGTAAAATTTAATTCCAACAGAAGGAGAAACATGAACAGGCAAAATAGTTTAGGATAATTAAGAAGTTAATATAAACATTAAAATGGTGAAACAAGAATCTCACTTAGAAAAAATATATACTAAATGTTTTGACAATTGTTGTGTAACTTGTTTCCAACCCTTTGTATTTCTGAATTAATTGAGCTTTGAAGAGACTGAATGACCTTAACGGAGCTAAGTTGTATTATTCGTCAATGAAATTTTGTACAGACTTATTTGATATGTCATAGCTGTGCACCATTTTGTCTAAATAATGTTTCTTAATTTATCTTTGAAAAATTTCTAAATGGGTTCCTTAAGTAAAAGGTTTTACCAGTAGGCTAACCCATTAAAAAGAAATAACCAACTAATTATGTAGCTATCTAAAATGAATACATAAAAAAATAAGCAAGCAAATAAATAAACAAAATGCATTTGCATGGTAAAGACATACAGTCCATTAAAAGCAGAATACTCCATAGACTTGAATTTATAAAGTGTTAATTAGGTAAGTGTGCTGGTTCCCAGATCCTATTCAACTTTACGATATGATTCTGAGAAGTTAAAATTCAATTAAAGAATGAGATGGATAAAGTATATCTTAATTCCAAAGAGTTCCTACTCAGTTTATTCTCTGAACAGCATCCAGTTATTACAAGGCATTTCCCCAGAGTTTGTTATGCAGACAGAGTCGTTGTTTAAGCTGTCCCTTCGCATGCAAGATGTTGGATTATAACTCCTAACTACCACATATTCCAACCTCAGAAGACAATGCAGTAGTTACTAATCCCTGGTTCTGCAATCTCAATCAAATGATATGTGCAACCAGTGCCGGTATCACTGAAGTGTCTGTGACCAAGTATTTTGGTTTAAGGGTTCTATCCTTGCAGTGGTGTAACTGGTTAAGTCCTATAGTTATTACTTTTGATGCGCTGTCCAGCAGCTATTGCAGTAGTGACAGAAATGAATACCAAAGACTTGTTTTTTTTTCTCTAGTAATTTTACAGGTATACAGTTACATTCAAAAAAAAAAAAAAACAAACAAATAAAAAAAAGGAAACCATGGCTATCTGTATTTATTTTAGCAAAACAAGATATTTGGAAAATATCATTAGTCAAGACTCACCCAGAAACAGACAATATAATGTATCTTTTGTAGTAAAAATTAAAGATTACACAAATAATATCTGGAGCTATGTCACTGAATAGCAAATTGTCAGAAAGTGTTAGCCTTCCAGCATAATAAAACGTGGGACTGCAAAATTAAAGAGAAAGAAAGAAAGAGAGTCTTAAAGCAATTAATCTGAAAATGCTAAAGGTGCAATTGTGTACACACACTCATAGAACAAGTATCTATATAAATAGTGGAACATAGGAATAAAGACTTTCCCCTTTTTTAAGTAATATCAAAGTTAGTCCAAGGACACTACATCAAAACAATAACAATTTTTCTAACACTATGGCTGTTCCACGTATGTACAGAAGGGCAAATTATATAGTAATGAAAATCATTAGAAAAAAATGGAAGAATGCAGTGATAAAAAATGCCAACACTAAGATTTTAGGATTAAGCCCGGACTTTGAAAGGGATCTTTGAAAACAAGAACAGACTTTAATGGCTGCCTATATGGAGAAAGAATGTCAAGGTGTTGTGCATGTAAATACTGTGAATATATTTATGAAGGCCCATATGCAATTGCAGCCACCTATCCACGGACTATATCCTGCCTTGAAGCATGTAATTGTAAGAGTAAAGCCATAGTTTACTTAGCAACTGCCTCTCCTCTGATGCCTTTTACAAGGGGAAAACAGAGAGGCAGTTGAGCCAAAGGTCATATGAGCATCAGACTGGTATAAAAAAGAAAGTTATTAACAATGCACTTTATAAACATCCCACTTAATGTGCTTTTTATTATAGATAAAGTTGATATTTCTCCTAGGTGAGGAGGTTGGGAACCAAGGTAGCAGTTACCACTGAAAGCAGATCAACCTCCTGGCATTAATGATGCAATCTCTGTTACCAGTGTTTTGAGGTTGCAGGCGGCCAGGTTGTAAAATAAACAAACAAGGTGTTTGAGCTAATTTGATTACAGAAGCTAAACAGGGTCAGCCCTGGTTAGTGACTGGATGGGTAATGGCTTTGAAATGCCAGTTTGTCATAGTTGTAGGAAAATGTTTTTTTTTTATGCATACATTTTGATTCATTATATAATATTTTATCATCATGATTTATTTTACTTCAGTATTTTTATTGTTATTTATACTCGGAGTGACTGAATATATACGCATATTTTGTTGAAGTTTTTAAATATGCATGTATCTTTAAGAAAGAGAGGTCAGCCGTCATGTGATTATTTGAATTGTTTTAAATAGAGCACTTGTTGCTGTTTTTAATAGATTCTGTTGAAGTCTGATTCAGCTTTTATACAGGCGAAAGCTCTTAATCATAATAAAATGTAATTCGTCTTGGATTAACTTTGTGCACCTCCTCTTGTCAATGTGGTTGTTCTCTATTTTTGTGGCTCATGGTTAACATACAGAGTTGTGGAACAAACATTTATTGCTTTTTTGTAATTGTGCTTTTTCCTGAAATTTCCTTTATTGCTATATTGTACAACATAATGAAGCAACAATCAGCAGATGTAATTTGTTGATATAAATATTGAAACTAACCAGGAAAAATCACT
Organism: Protopterus annectens; assembly: GCF_019279795.1. Classification (NCBI taxonomy): domain Eukaryota; kingdom Metazoa; phylum Chordata; order Ceratodontiformes; family Protopteridae; genus Protopterus; species Protopterus annectens. The sequence goes on along the minus strand of NC_056728.1, from coordinate 114,803,541 downwards.
CCACATCACATACATTTTTTTTTTGCCAAAGCCTTTAAGCAGATCAGTGCAAATCAGTTCACCAAAATATATTTTTAACTATTTCAATTATTTTCATAATAACTTTGGGCAAATAAATGCAGAAATCAAACAAAATCATCTTTACAAATCTAAAAGGTTTTGCAGCTTAACTGTAGTTTCTATTTATCCGTAAACAAATTATTTCAATGTGTTAAAGAAAATAAGTAATGGTAAAAACAAATTACGGAGATTGAATTTATTTTATTTTTCCATTTTCTAACTGAGAATGTTTCACTAAGAAAAGGCTCATTTACAGATTAAAGCTAGGTGAGAAAACTCAGCAGTACATTAATTTGACAAAATGGCAGATCATACTATTCAAAAGTATCGCAATGGTAATGCATAACAGTTTAGCGAATCAGTGAGTTTACAAAATACATTAAAACAACACATCACTGCATTGCTCTCCATATACTTAAATAACTGGAGCTCTAGCTGAAGATACTCTCTTTATTCAGCTGTAATTTGCACACAACCTCCTGCATTCACCTGAGTATCCCCATCTGACTGATAATTCTGTAGATTTAATTATCCTGGCAACTCTGACCTTTAGCAGGCAGGTTAGTCTAAAATCCTCAAAAAAAAAAAAAAAATAGCTAGAGGGACCCGAATGTTTTCTGCATTTCTTCATAAATGTCAGAATAAACTTCTATATACCATATATTTCTGAAAAAACAATTTTTTAAAAGCTCTCTACAAATGCTTATACATGTGGAAGTGACAATATAATGTAACTATATTGAGCTATATTACTTCATTCATAAGTTTCTGACAAATGCACATATTTTTGTCTCACTTCAGGAGTTACTCTATGAATTAATGGTGATTCCCACATGCTTAAAATTAGTGCATACTGTAGTTTAAGTTAACTGATTTGAATGTTGATTTTACTATACAATTGCTATGTATGTTTGCAAAATGTTCGATACTTGTCTTTATACCACTGTTATTGTGTAAAGAGTCATAGAACATGTTTCTAGGACTGTCTGAGATAAAGCTTCCTAGCAGAACATTTCCACTCAACACCTGTAATTAACTAATTTGCTAACTAATAAATACA